>NW_010408588.1:19742-22300 GCF_000710305.1 Buceros rhinoceros silvestris | reverse complement strand
AACTCTACGCAAGAAAATCTTCCATCATACTGTGAAAATCAAAGGTAAGCAACTGATACATTCTTTTGATGTTTTGAGGTACAGGATTTTATTTATGGGATTTAAATTGGGAAGACAATTTTAGCCTCGTTTGATCCATGCTTGTGTTGTTGAACTCCTCAGGCTGGGGCACAAGAACAAGCTAGTAGAGAGAAAATCTAGCATGCAAAGATATAAGTGATCAGCGACCCTAACAATCTGGGTCCCCATCTTTGCTACAGAAGTATCAAACCAGCTCCTACACAATAGCTGACAAGATGCATAGCAGTACTTCACTTTGTGTGCCTATGAGTCAGTGACTCCAATCCCAATGGTGACAAATCCTGCCCCAGAGAACAGAAAGAGCAGTTCCACTGCCAGAGAGCAAGTATCAGGAAAGGAAGCAATACATAGGACAACAAAAGCTGTAAAATCTGTTTCTTAATCGCAGCAGACTTGGCAATTCTGAATGTCAAAGATTAAAAGAGTTATGTTTAGAACTCCTGGAGTACACTGACATCATTCTCCTGCCCACAAAACCTACTCAAATGCTGGCAACAAGCACAGTACTTTTTGGTTAATCATCTGCTGGATGATTGGGTTGATATTTTTTTCCTTATAGTCGCTTTGTTAGAAAACAGAAAAAGAGTGTGCTTTTTAAGAAACTACAAAAACATCAGTGCTTAGGCAAGGAAAGCAAGTGCAATTGAACCACCACATTACAGTGACACCACAGTTGACATGGTCTTGCAGAAGTCAGATAGATTCATGAGTTTGCAATAGTTTTCAAGCACAGACTTACAAAGTATAGAAGTTAATTAGAAATAACTTCTAATAAGCTTCAGCAAACAACAAGTTGAAACGAAAAAAAGCAGCTGAGATTTAAAAACCTTTTAAAACCCAGTATTTCAGATGTATGTAACTCCAGCCCCTTGGAAATAAGTCCTTAGAAACTCGCACAAAAGGCAGACAAGCCCCAAAGAAGGTTCTGGATTACGCTTCTTTTTGTACTGCCTGTGCAAATGCACAAGTTGCACTGGTGCTGTATTGCATATGACTGGGGTTGTGGAAAACATAGGAGGCTGAACACCTGGTCTGCCTAAAAACCCCAGTATTGAAACCGAACTTAAGAAACATCTATGTGCATAGCGTAAAAGATGCTCTTTTTTACTTTTGTGAAGTAATGTCAATATAAGTATAGCAGTGCAGGTTTTGTGTTATAAAGTTGTACATTAAAAAGGGCAACATAGGATGATTTATCAATGGAGGGAGATTGAAAAGGAAGAAAAAATGCACAGTATACAGAATAGAGGTTTAAGTACAGTTTCCAGTGTGATGAGAATTAATAGATTTATTTTTACCATATTGTAGCCAGCTGAGCCTGGGGTAAACTTGACTGCATAAGAATAGTTCTTGCTTGTGGACCTAAGAAAGTGAAACAGGATTAACAAACAAATAAGCAACTTTCTCCTTTTCTTGCATTACCAAGTAGTTACGGCACAAGCAGAGCTTAGTTCTGAATAGCTGACACTGAAGAGATGCCAGTGTGAACTAGGCTCCCTGCACACACCCCATCTCCCACCCCGAAGGAAATACTAAAAAATATATAACCCTTTCCTAACTCTACCAGAGTTACTTAGATTAAGAAAAAAAGAAAAAAGTTATGAAAGGCATAGATGCTCCCAGAACTAGTAACACTAAGCCAGTGTTCCATCCTAGTTTTTCTAAAAAGATAGGCACCCCCACCAGTGGATGAGCTGAACACTGCAAATGGCCATACAAGTTTTCACATAATCCAATTTAACCTTTCCAAGAATTATTTCCCAGTGCCAACTTCCTTTGCAGAAAATAAAGGCAAGGTGGTGACAAAATGATCCCACCTACGATGGAAATTTGCTTCTAAACAAGATCATTAAGCAGTTGGGAGATTTGAACAGAAAAATACTGACAGTGGCAACAGAAAGAGATGAGAGTCTCTTACTATTGGAATAGCATTCTAAAAGCTATTCAGTAATGCTACCGGTCTTTCACAGTTTGAAAAAAGGATACAACAAAAACTGCTTCAATACCTGTTAAGTGTCCACTCATCGTTTTATCATGGCTATTGAACAGCTGTCTGTACTTCAGTCTTGATGACTGAGGTACAGCCCACTCTGCCACAGGAGGCATACTAGAATTAGGAAAAAGATAAGGAGGAACTTGAAGAAAATATAAGAAACAGTTATGAAATAGTGGAGTGCATTTAAAATATGAGAACTATTAAATATTTTTCTTTTAAAAATAATCCTAGAATTACTGATTTTAAAAAATATTACTTGTTACGGTTTTTTACACTAACAGAAGGAGTGCCTGTGCAGCACTGCACAATGAAGATTATGTTTAAAGAAGCAAATGCTTTTCTAAAAATCAAGTTTTCAAGAGTTTGAAAATAGTGTCAACATATACTGTAATAGTTAATTATATTTCAATGATTCACTACCCATGGAACATTCCGTGTAAAACCACAACATTCTATGAAATCCTGAAGTAGTATCTCAGCA
>NW_010408588.1:0-19649 GCF_000710305.1 Buceros rhinoceros silvestris | reverse complement strand
GGAATTGATTTCTGCAAGTAAATATTATTTCAGAAAACACTTTTGTGAAAGAGAAGTAGTTTTTCTAACTCTGGGGGACCAGATACACATAAACACTCATTCCATACCAACTTACCTAGCCACATCAAACGATTGTGCCTTTTGCAGTTTTGCGTTTAGCTGTGATCCTGGACCAGATCTACTAAAGGAAGAACTCTTTGGCAATGTGGCTGTAAATAAGAGAATACATGCATTTATTAGCATTAGCATTTTTAATTGTAGAATTTCAATGACATTTAGTTCCTAACATCAAATGCAAGCATTATTGGTTATTCTGATGGTATCCCTTTTAAAAATACTAAGATAAGTGTCTAACAAAAGAGGTGAAAACACAGAGGCACTTCTCTCATGTTTTACTTCTGCAGTTTTATGCAAGAAAACCTGTTGATATCAAATTATGATATTTACTAATGTTAGGAAGTAATATGTAGTCCAGTGTTTTGAAGTAATCCCAACAAAAAGCAGTACTTTAATAGTAATAAATAGATGAGAAAAGACCAAGTTCTAGGCAACACTTTACTGGCAAACTAGATTTATCACACTGCTGTTATAACAGGGTTAATATTTTGCTCGACATGACTGTTACAGTATGATAAGTCCACGTTACTTTTTTTTAAACTTTTATACAAGTCTGCTAACCAATTACATTGGGCTAAACCAAAGGACGGTCCTTACCCAACATCATTCTTTAAAGTAAGTTAGAATGGCTAATTCCATGCCTACTGTTCTCTGAATCCAAAGAAAATGGCAAAATAATTTGTTAATAGCAAGAGAGTAAACAGAGTCTCAGTATGTAGCATACCAGGATGAGCAAAAGCAGGCAGAGGCTGTATAACAGCAGGAGCTCCGTTAGCCAGGGGAGGTACTGCTGCTGCAGGAACAGAAGATACTAATGGTGGAGACATTCCTACTACTGGAATAGATGCCATTGGCACTGGGGCAACAGTTGTAAGAGATGGCATGCTGGCAATGCCCCCAATACCTATGGGCAAGAAAAGGAGATAATTTTTCTAATTTAGAGACTCCTAATACGATACAATGATTTAACACTGCAGTCTGCAACCCAGCAGTAAATGCAGAATTAAAGAGCAAATTGAAATGGAAACTTGCACACACCCCTTGAAAAAACCCTTACAGTCCACTGCACCATTAGCATAGCAGGGGAACATAAAACAATGCGGAGGGAACAACATATCACTTTATAATGTATGCATGTAAGATCACACTGGATGAAACACTGACCAAAAAAGTCTATTAGCATTTGCTGAAGAAAGGAATTGTTTGCCTTGAACTAAATGAAGAGCAGCACTGTCAACTTCCAGTGAGTAATGAACCCAAAGCCCACATTCAGCCACAGCTGAAAAGAACAAGCTTCAGGATGACTGCTTGCAGCCTATTGTCAAGATGAAACAGTGCAAAGCTAATAGGGTAAAGCACAGAAATGAGGTATTTTAGGTGTAAGCACAGTTGCATGGATAAGAGGGAGGTTAAGGAGGTCCAGTCATGCTGATGGGAAGAATGAGGGTGTGCGCAAACAACTGAGATCAAGTCTGCGGTAGTGAATGAGAAAAAAGAAAATCATAGATTTTACAGGTTTTCTTGGGGGATTGACTTTATTATGCCTTTTCTTACTTAAACCAGTATTTGCTTTCTTCAATTTCACTTATTTCTTGCAGTCAGAAATAAAACCATTTGCAAAATTTGTGGAAGCAACAACTGATCAAACAATAAATTTGGTACGGTTTATCAAATGCACTATTCTCTTTTCTTAAGGACAGCGCCAACCCACTTGAGTCACAGCAACAACTCAAACAAAAAGGCAAAGAACCTCTCATTACAAAATACAGCAGAATATCAAGGTATCAGACATGAGCTTCAGCTTCATTTAGTTATTTTCCTCTTACCATCTCATTCTCCCTACTCTTTTCCTTGAAATGACAGCAACCTTGGCAGTACTGAATCACAAGAACTTGAATCAGCAAGCTGTTCTAGCTTATAGCAGTGCAGAACTATTCATAAAATAAAAGCAGAGAGGTGCTTTACTACCATGACTCGTAAAAAGTCAAGAAAAACATAGCTAATCTTGACAAAGCTGGAGATCCCTTAATGCACTAGCCCTACTACCCGATCCATCTTTTTTCCTTGAAACCACTTTTGTCTGGAACAAATGGGGAGCAGTATGAGGCCTGAAGCAAACAGGACCTCAGTACACGTTACTCAGTATGGTTAGGTGCATGCATGGGGCAGCATTTATTTTGAGTCCATGTACTTTGAGAAGTACTTTTCCCCCTAAGTTTCTAAAAGAAACTGCAAAACAACAATCAAATTCAATTTAGGTTGCTACAATACAAGCTAACAAGGAGGAACACAAAAAGCTTACCAAATCCTGGTGCACCAGGCAGAGCAATAGGTGGCTGCTTCATGACAGGAGGCAGTGCAGATGGGAGTTGATAACCTTGTAGTTTTAATTTGATAAGTTTCATAGCTATTGAAAACTCCAACTGATCCATCCTCCCATCATTGTTCATGTCCGCTAGAGCCCTACAAAATACATGATTTTCTACAGTTAGATTCTTAAACCATGAACTTCAGGATCTGATCTAGGAGTCTACACAGACAGGCATGTATATTCAAGACCAATTAATTTCCACTCAAAATAATTATGCCAGGCTAAAAACAGTCACAAAACAAGACACTTTAAACAGAGAGTTTCTAGATTTATTTCTTGGAGTGATTAATAAAATATTTTTAAAGTTGCTTTTCAACTCTTAGAGGAATTATAGTGAAGCATCTAGAGAAGAAGGATATACAAAAACTTGGCAGTATCACAGAAATGAAACTACATGATACTACAAACAGCACTGCAGAGTCTGCAAATTGTACTTTAGCTCTACTTAAAATAAAACGTGCTTTAGATCTGTGCGATTACTAAACACCAGTACATCTGCAGCTGTACATATGTGTTTTCAGTTAAACAATAGTACTCAAGATAAAACATTGAGCCTAGACCTTGAATAGGCTTTCATGTAAAGTAGCCTGACTTAAACAGTCTTCTTTTTGTTTCTTCATTTGATGGTTAAGAAAACCATGCTCAGCAGGGAACAGAGTTGGAAAGTTGGGAGAGAGAATCAGTAAGAAGAATGTTAGTTCCTGCAACTACAAACCAAAACATAGAATAAATGTAAATTAATATGTAATGAGTTGTAACCTTAGTTTTAAACACTATGCTTATTTCTTTGAATTAATTTGAAGAATTAAGTACACACTTCAGTACTGGAATAATTTATATGTATTTAAGTTCACGCATATATTTACATGTCATGGATATGACAACACAAAGGACCCAGGCAGTCTAAGTTAAGCTAGAGCTTCATTTCTCGTCAAATCTCCATCAAGGAAAACTTTAAGTATGTGAAAAGTTATCAAAAAAGCACAGCAATAAACTGTCAGTTATAAATAACTGATACTTAAATAATCAGACAGCCAGGTAAACGCAGTGGCAAAGCATACATCTTAAAGAGTTTCCCCTGATTTAGATAACCAGTAAGACTTCTCCAAAAATAGAGACACTCCAACCCTACTCAGTAGTTATAAGACAGCATTTTCAGTGGTACTGCTGTCTTAGCCCACCAGTTTTTGTCATGAGGCTGAATAATAAGACTGAAAATCTGGCAGCAGTATTTAAAGAAGAAAGAGAAAGTCTGGTGAGGAAACTGTAGACTCTGAGGCTTACAGTTCAAAAGAGAAGTACACATTGCACCACTCCCTGAAAGATGTTGAATTACTACATATATTTCACTGAAGAACAAGTTTTGGCTGTAAGAACTTCTAGGTGTTCTTTCCTGAAGATTTGTATCAAAGAGAAGTTTAATTTACACATAAAATCTGCCTGCTCTTCAGTAACTTTGAACCTTCCTCTAATCCTACTACCAGCAAGTCTTTGGAAGCCTTAATTTAGTCAAAACTGATTCTGGGACCCACATTGCATAATGTGATTTGGATTCAAGTTTCAGTCATGATCACCTAGTATGTGGTTCATTTGACAGATAATCGATTAAAAAGATCCTGCCGTAGCAGACAGTATATGGTGGTCCAACCAGCAGAAGGGAGAGGGAAGGCCATCATGGGAAACCTGGACCAAGGGAAGCACAAATTTGGAATGGGTATCTCCTCTTCCTTGCAGAGTACCACTGCTCTAGAGTCTCAGCTTCTGATCACTCTTCCCTGAAGAGCAAGCAACACAATGGTGCCTCCCTAGGTACTGACAGGCTAAGTTAAAGTGGAAGAGGTAACAGTTTTGTCTTCACACAACTTGCAGAGACGAACGGGAGAACCCTAGTGAAGGCAGAGGAGCCTCTCTCCTACAAGTGTTAAGCAACAGCAAGGATAGATTGCAATAGTTGTTAAAGACAAGTTGTTAAAAACAAAATGAAAGGTATAGTTACTTCTGGAAAATAGTTAAAAACACAATGTAGGCTTCTCACATTTTGTTACTGAGGTGATTCACGTTCTGTTAATTCTGAAGTACAATAGCTTTCTCTGGACATGAAAATACTAAGAGTTTTTTGAAAGAATTCATAGTTTAACTACAACAATTAAGAATACACACTCTGTCTATTTTTCAACAATTGCATAGAAGTGTTCCACAACATGCTGTAGAATTTTTTTTACAACAAAAAAGTTTGTATAACTTCCATTAGTCACCCACCACCTATAAAAAGTGATGTTAGATTTCTAAAAGTCTCACTTGGGAGAAATACGTGCTCCATGTCTTACAAACCTGAAACGTTCAAGAGGCAAAAGGTATTTGGAATGTTAGAACGTCAGAAACCTAATGGCTAAATGTATTTTCTGAAGCACTCCCTTTTGTGGGTTTTGCGCTAGAAAGTAAACCAACACAGTGATTGAATACTGAGGGTAAGAAAGCCTCATTAGAAAACTACAAAGTACTGAGAACAATGGAAATCAGAGCAGATATTTAGCTTCATTTAATTGATCCTTACAAACAGACACCACGCCTTTTTGAAGAAAATGAAAAGATATTCGACAAGGAAAATGTGTGGGGTTTTTAATGACAGTTTAGTTCAATGTTTGCTTAGCCATTCTTCTGTCAGATTCCCAGTGGAAGTGGGCAGCAAAAACCAGGCTTATATAGCTAGCAAGCTGAGGATGTGCATAGGAAGAAAGCTAGAGAAATTGGTCTGGATAAACCTATTCTAGCAAATTTTTGACTGCACTCCAGGCAGTGGTCCTCCCAAACACAATTCATTCTTTAACACACAGGGAATTCAGTCACCTCCATAGTGACCAGCTGGCACCAACAGCTCAAATAAATAATCACAACGTTCCTTACATCTTTGTATTTAAGCAATTACACAAGTTGTATTTATAATAGTCTTATTTGTTCAACTTAAGTGGCTTTTACACCTGCAAATAAGTTGATTTATAAAATTTAAACCTTTCCATTGATAAAACAGGTGAAGTCCCTCAATCTGTTAAATCCATGGCCACGAAAACGCAGTAAATATCACTGTAGGCAACCTTGATTCTCCAGGCACTATTCACAGAGTTTGCTGCTAGAATACAGCAAGTCTTTGCATTCTACCTGAGAAAATGTTAATTGTCCATTGAGAAGAAACTTTGATGTGCACCAGTTTCATTGCTTTAATTGAACTCCTATTCACATAGTCATCAGTATCTTTTAATTCAACATCTGACCTTCTCTTCATTTACTCTGTCAATAGTTTTGTTATTTAAATTAGCAGCACAAATTTTAGTGAAAAAAATTACGAATTTAAATACATTTTTACAGCATGCTAACAAAAATCAGATTCTGTCTGACAAAATATTTAGTGCAAAAATAGAACAAATTTTCATTTCTATTTACTGAACCTAGTGTCAAGCTGTTAGATTATAGGGCTACTTTCGAATAAATACTACCTTAAATGCAGTGAGTGGCTGACAGTAAACACTACCTAATTTCACTGTTCTGCCTCTAATGAGATTTGGAAGAATGTCGTGTTCTTAAATTTGTTTTATTTGTGGTCTGGCCGGAAACAGTGCAGAGCAGTAAATGGATTAAACACTGACTAAATATTTATCATATTTCGTAAACAGGCCTGTGTATATAATGGGGGTTTTCTGATGAGAATAGCTGCAGTGGGCTTCATCACAATGCTAGGTTTCAGGTGGCGACAAAATTCCGTCCCCCCCTTCTTCCCTCCTCCTTTCTCTCCTCTTTTCTGCAGAATGCAAAAACAACTTGATTGGTTTTGCATTTATGAGGAGCAGAAACTGAGCATGCACAGTTTTTTTCCATCAAACATGCTTATGATCAGCCGCCAAAACATCTATGCCCATGAAAATAGTACAGAGTATTAAAACAAGGAAATCTCCTTGCAGTTCAGAAAAACCTGGATTTATTTAGCTTTACTTTCCCATATTAGATTATACAAGGCCATATTGCACTATAAAATTCAGCCATAATTACAGATGAGAAATTAGGTCTTTAGCATCGGTCACTTAATAAATCCATGCATAGTAAGAGTTACATCTTTCAGAATTGCCATAATCTTTCATTTGCACACTTGGTCACCAATTTAAGGTTGCGAGGGAAGCGTATGTCAGAAATGGGTAAGTCAACCAATGGCTTTAGTCTGTTCTGAAAAATAACTCTAAATGCATGAAAAACAGATCGCATTGATTATGCCAGTTCTCAATGCCGAAGAGGCAGGCTACACAGAAGGTGCTTTATGAGGCCACCATTCACAAGGGCTTTAGAAGAAAGCCAGATTATTGCCTACTTAAAAACAGTTATCTTCCGAGCCATTGCAGTCTCAGTTCAAAGCCTACTTAAAGGCTTCTTAATAGATAACCAGCTTGGCAGACTCTAAAGCTTGTAAAGGGTAGAACAGTAAAGAAATTGTGATGGACCATGACAATCCCACTGATTTGCTCCACTAAGGTCCCACAGACTTTTTTCTTAAATGAATGATGAGTAGAAGGGACGCAGGAATTTTCAATGCTAAAAGCTACAAAGCCACTATTTTTAAGGAACAAAAATTCTGGGTAAGATTTGATTAATAGCAGGAACGAAAATAAGATATACACCTTAGAATATCATCTTTGAAAACAATTACACCAAAAGCAGCTCTTGAGGCAGAAGACATTTAACTGGCACTTCAGCTAGCTAGGCAAGCATTTCTTGAAGTACTAGTGAAAAATATGTTTTCATTATACAAAACCAGCAATTCAATTTTAATTAAAATTAAAATAGACAGTGAAAATCCTTATACTGCTCACTTATGCACCAAATTATCTTACTCATGAGATAATATGTTTGAAAACTCAGAGGACTTGCTTTTAGAGTATGGCCAATAACTCGTTAGGCAAATCCCTCCTGCAGTTCCTTTCCCAGTTGTATTTTTCTATACAAGAACTTCCATAGCCAACAAAACAGACAAAACTTCGTATTAGCACAAACTTGTCTACAGATGTAGATAATCCTTTATGAAACGAGAGCTAGGCTCCTGTCTTGCAGACAGATTAATACAATCAACTGTATTCAAAGTAAGTAGACTCATGAAGAATAAGAAAACACTTCCAAAAGACAACATACATACGCTTCCATATTTCTGGGCTCAGAAAACTAATTTGAAGTGTTTCACAAGTTGATCTAGCTCAGAATCAACTTTCCTGTCGTAAAGACTGTTGTACCTCCCCTACTGTCCCTCCAATAAACAAATGCTATCTAAAAAAAAAAAACAACCCCATCTATTCAAGAAATAAAAAACATTGATAGAAAACAAGTTTTATGCAGCTCATATGTCTCAGAGATTCTAGGCTTATTACTCCAGAACACCCCCCTCTATTAAAGTACTCATGGATCTATATCACTGTTAATAGAGATTTAGACAGACAACATCAGAATATTGCTATTAATCTACAAAGCAAGTGTGCCACTTTGAGATCTTTCCCCTGGGAGCTAACACAAACAACAATTCACATATTTCAATGCAGATTTGGAATATTATGACGTTCTTTGCAGGCTGCAAATATCTTCTTGACACTTAACAGTCTAACTTCTACTGTTTATGTGGGACAGTAGTAATCTGTGGTAGTTTACAAATAAACATTTACTGGCAGATCAAAAAAATTAAATCATTCAAGTTGTGGGAAAAGAAGTGGGTGAGTTTTTTCCTTTTTTCATCTTTTTCCTTTTTTTTGTTTGTTTGTTTATTCTTTGGAGCTATTTTAATTTTTAAGGGACCTCACTACTACTGTGCAACTCTTTTCCTGCTTGGCTATTCTTATTCCAGCTGGGAATATATACAAGTGATATAGTCTTTTACTTGAATATTTACTTCTCTTGATTCAGGGATGATTGAAAAAAGAAGACTGTGAGAAAGGGATGTCTACACGCTTTTATTTGATTTATAAAGGCAGCACAAGTAAGTTTTAGTTCAGCTTTATTTAAAAAAATGTGCAAGTTCAGGTCTTATCTCTATGACAACTACAAAAGTAGTAGAATGATTCTCTCCCTCTCAAGAGGCTGAAAAACTGAGTAACTCTGAGAGGAAAAGATTTTTAGTCAGACTATTTACAACTGCTTGGTTTTGTTAACACCTATTTAAAGCTAATGCCAACAGAACATATTTGCAGAAAGGATGTCTTGCTTAAGACAAAACTTCTTCTTTAATTAAGAGGCAAGGGAATTTCGAAAAGGACATTTTCATTTTCACTAGTCTTCAGCAAATAAGATAACCAGACCAGATTTTACAGTTGTAAGATGATTTGAAAAGAAAATAAGCTATTTACTTAAAAGCCATATAAATCCAGCCCCTTTTTTAGGCATGCATATTTCCAAAGCAATTGGTTTTCTTGCAAGAAAATAATTCTCTTCTTTTTCCAGTCATAACACGATTCTGCTTCCAGAAGTCCTTACTACAACAAAAAGTTATTACAACTAAGTCTCTTGGAAAGAGAGAGCACTCTTTCAAACAGTTAACAACAGAGGAAAGGTTAACAGGTTTATTGAAAGTTATCCATCTCTTTGCTGTTTTTTTCCAATCGAGAATGAAAAACGGTATTTTTTCACTGTCTAGCACCAAAAAAAAGAAAAATTCATAATCAATGTAAATAGTTGGTGTAAATTAATGTAATGTAGTTAATAATTAATGTAAATTACAATACTCTATGTAAGTTAGCATGTTTGAGTCTGTCAGGGTCATATAATTTGGAACAGAAACAACTGCAGTCCTGCATGAAGAAACTGGCAGAAATTGTAGAAATGACTGTGATGTGTAATATACAGTACAAGAGATTTTGATCCATCTAAACTCACCAAGCAACAGTAAAAATTTCAAGCCTTCAAGCTGTTATCTTCAACTACAATGGAAATAGTCTATGCCAGTATTAATTTTTATAACTAAGTTTGCAGCTCTTGCATAGGTGTTCCTACTAAAAGATTTTTTAATACTAGGGTGCTTACCAATTGTATTAGTACAGTTTTAATAAAGTTGAAATGAGGCTTGCAAATTGCCAACTTCAAAAATGTGATTTGTAGAAGGATGCTTAACTGTAATAACCAAACTAGTAACTTAAAAACTCAGCTAAAACATACTACAAACACACTGAACTAAATTGATGATTTTAAATCCAACTATGAAACAATTACTGTCCAAGTCTGTACCAGTAATTGCAATTCTCCCATCCCCTCTCATATACTCACCATATCTGTGCTAGTACTGGTTGAGGTAATCCAGACTGAAAAAAAAAGTTTCTAGCTTGATCACCTATAAAATAAATAGGACACAATATCAGAAAAAGATAAAAATACCTGTAAGAGGGAAGAGGAATTCATGAGTCAAAAATATCTCAAACAACAGTAAAACCATAAATACTTAATGCTAAGTGTACATAACTGAGTATGAGATTTAAACTTATTCTGCCATTTGCAAACCTACCAGACATTTCCAACAAGTGCATACTGTTTAAGTCTGCAACAGTCAGTACCACATCAAGTCATCGGGGCATAAACATTTAGGGCAGTAGGAAACTCAGAGTTCACAGTCCCGAATCTGTGTTAATCATAGAATCACTCAGATTGGAAAAGACCTTTAAGATCATCAACCACAAACCCAGCACTGCCAGGTCACCACTAAGCCATGTCCCTCAGCACCACACCTACATGTCTTCTAAATACCTCCAGGGATGGTGACTCCACCATTTCCCTGGGCAGCCTGTTCCAGTGCTTCACAACCCTTTCTGGGAAGACATTTTTCCTAATGTCAAACCTAAACCTCCCCTGGAGCAACTTGAGGCCATTTCCTCTTGTCCTACAGTTTGTTACTTAGGAGAAGAGACCAACACCCACCTTGCTACAACCTTCTTTCAGGTAGTTGTAGAGAGCAATAAGGTCTCCCCTGAACCTCCTTTACTCCAGGCTAAACAACCCCAGTTCCCTCAGCCACTCCTCACAGGACTTGTGCTCTAGACCCTTGACGAGCTTTGTTGCCCTTCTTTGTTCTTTGCAGGAATCACATGCCTTGTGGGAAAAAGAACATTTTTTCTTCCAGGTAAGTATGTATCAATATAAACTCTATCTTAGATTTTTTGGAAGTACAACACCAGTCAGCTAGCACAAATTAAATAAAGTGGTCTTTACCCTTATGTGAACTTGATAAGCCACCATTGAAGAAAGCAATGGTATATTTCAAAGAAATTTTCCAGCTATCATTTAAATGTAAGGATAGCAAAACAATTACAAAAGGATTAGGCATTTGGAAGTGTGGCCTGTAAAGGAAAGTTATAAACAGACTAGAAAAAGCACTAAGTATCAAAGGAGGTCATGAAAAACAGGAGTATTTTGTATGGTAACTGTCATGTAACAGGAGCAGAACCAAATTGTACACTTGGAGGCATGTACGGCTGTGATGAGGCTCTGCGATGAATCTGATTCTGATTTCTCATTATGGAAATCCTCTTGATGGATCAGACAACAAGAAAGGTAAAACCCTTCCATAACTTTCATTTCAATTGAATATCAGAGTTTAGATAGCACTAAAGAAATTTAAATGCAGAAAAACAAATTAACAAAAAAGTGGGCATCCTATTGTCTTTAAAACCAAAGCAAATTAGTGGTCTTCACCGAAAATTTAGCAGGATCAGTGCAATTCCTTTATTTGGAGCTTTGCTTTCTGCAAGTTAAATAAGTTTTGTCATTTAGATTTTTTAAACAGGACATCCATGCTGATTTCACCAGTTTAAACAATCAGTTTCTGAAACAGACCTCAGCTAAATTGATACATCTTTATTTAAACAGACTTCTTAATCTATTAGTATATTAGCTTGGTGGGTTGACCCCAGACAGAAACTAAGCAGCCAGTCACTCACTCAATTCCCTCTCACCAGCAGGATGGGGAAAAAAATAAGGAGAGCTAAAGTGAGATAACTCATTGCTTGTGATAAAGACAGTTTAATAAGTGAAAGAGTAGAGAAAAAACCCCAAGTGACCTCCCTCAAGGTCAGTCTCTGAGCAATGGCCATGTTGGAAGACAACAACTCCTCACCCCAGCTTTTATTGAGCATAGTGGTATGGGATAACCTTTTAGTCAGTTTGGGTCAACTGTCCCTGCTATGTCCCCTTCCAAACTTCATGCCCACCCCCAGCTTACTTGCTGGGGGGGATACAGAGTGAGAAATAGAGAAAGTCCTGAAGGCTTTGCAAGCACTGTTCAGCCAAACATCCAAAATATAGCACGATACAGGCTGCTGTGAAGGAAGTTAACTCCATCTCAGCCAGACTTAGTACAGTGAGTTAATTCAATGAGCACATCAAAAGCACTATAAATATTACCAAGCATCAGGGTGATTCCATGTCCTGAACTCCAGCTCTACAGTGAGACCAGCTGGTAAGTATCAGCTGGCTCTTCACAACAGAACTGCTTTATAGAGCCACAGTTATAAATAATTTTAATCCCATTTACACAAAAATCAACTGGCATAAATCAAATATATATCTGGTAAATATCAGAAAAATACCAGAAAAGGTGGTCTGATGTGGCAAGGCATATGAAAAACGGAATATAAAATGAGCAAGTTCTGTTAAATTTTTAGAATTCTTATGCCCAAATGTCTCCCAGGCAACTCTGTACGTATTTAGGCTCATTAGTTAAGACTGAATTAAATTAAAAGTGAAAACTATTTCATTACCAGTGATAAATCCAGATGTTGGTTTCAGACTATGGAACTGTTGATCATGTTTAGCTCTCTCCTCCACAGTAATAGCCCAGATATCCAGGTTGCCTAGTTCAAAAGAAATGGAGAAATAAAATTAAGAAACATTATCTAAAAAACTACATTATTTTTATTTCTGAGTGTAATTATATTATATCATCCTGAACCTCTGAAAACATACAGAAGCCGTTCTTCTGAAGTCTATAGTTGAAAACTCCATGAATCCTTAAATAGCCAGTTGGGACTTAGGAACTTGCCAGAACCAAGTGTTACCAAATTAAGATGACTGCCAAGCACTGATACACCTGGCTCACACAAAAATTTAAATTCCAATCAGGCTACTTTAAATGCAATCAAACTTACAAATGGGCTATTAAAAGTCAACATCACCATACCAGAGAATAAAACGCAGAAAGTTCACAGCACAGCACTAGATATTTGCTGAGTGGGAGGTCGTTTGCCTCTCGGAGCACATACAGCTGAAATGCAAGTTCTTTTAACAGAAAAGGTACCTCAGATAATCAGTTGTGTACTATGTGGTTTTATAAGAGCTCTCCTTATTTGTCTAGGAAAAGTGTGATTTAACCAGATAGTAATCATTTTTCATGGGCAACAATAGCACAAGAAAGCATGCTATTCATTCATCTGAGAATGAGAAAGCTGAGTAATGTGTTACACAGACCACATTCTTCACATCACACTCATAAATGGTAGATGAATATTTAGTTTATGCTGAGATTTACCACCTTTCTACAGTTCCATGCTTCCTCAAAGCTTTCCAGTTCTACCTCCATTTTTGTTGCAGTTCCTTGCCTCTCTCCTCTGAGACATTTCACTTCCATCCGTCAAATTATTTGTACTCATAGCAAACATCTCAACTTCCACTTGAGACCCCCAAAGAACTTTCTAACACTGTCTTTCAGGTTTGTCTCAATAATTTCTACCAGTAAAAATTATTATTTCAGCATCTATAGAAGTACATTGCACTGGTGTACCTTCCTGTAACTCCTACTGTATAGGAATGTCATGTAAAGTTATCGAAGTTAATGGCATTGCTGTTTTATTATGTAAATAACAGTAAACAATAAAATGTAGACTTCCAGAAAAATAAAGAGAAGATCTAGCATTCACTCTGTCTCAGTACTAAATTCTCAGAGATTAAATTTCAGGTATAATGTCCATAAATATTTACAGCAAGTATTTCAAGCTGCTTGCAGGCTGAGGCAGAATCAGACTCCGCAGTCATGGAGAACACGTGGATTTCCTGCCTCCTGAATTTCTGCTATTTAAAATTTACTTTCATGTGGCAAAATGTACTTTGGAGATAAAAGGAAATGGAGAAGGGGAAGAAAAACATTCCTTTAAATGGCAGATTTCATTAATGAAAACCACTACATTCTTGGTAAAAAAATATCATCTCAGTTTCAGGTAACCTATGTATTTCTAGAAGCAGAAAGGCTAATAATATCTAACTCAAAGAAAGGACATTTTAAGATTAGCCTAGAATTCCCAGAATTTTTGTGATTAAGCTCACAGAGGCACTGTAAACTGATTTCATAGCTGAGGGGATGAAACAGGACTCTCCTTTGGATACAACTATTCCAAGCACAATAGTTTAGGTAAGCAGTTACCTCCCCCATCCTCTTATGAACTACTGACAGAAGGAAAGGAACGGTGTCGATTAAGACTTTACGACCAACATGAAGACTAGGCCAACTAGCCTGGGCAGCAGAGGAAATTCTCCCCTGTACTGGAAACATGACTACTCCAGTCTAAGACCCTAAGGCTGGGTGTGGTAGCTTACACAAAGAGGGAGAATTTCTTAAATGTAATGTGGGGAGGAAAATTTAAAAAACAAATACCAAACAAGCCAACACGAAATTTGTGTTGATTCGCTGACTCTCTTAATTTAAGGTATGCACAACTCCAGTGTAAAAACCAAAAACAAAAATCCCCAAATCCACAACGATGACAAAACCCCCAGATGTTCCTATCCTTCCTCAAAGAAGGCAACAAAACTCAGAACTAAAAACTCTCAGGGCATGAGGTAATTAGGAATGTATTCTATTAAATATTTTAAAAGAAAATTTGTTGATTAATTCTCTGGAGTCCCTATAACTGGAACGGATGATTGTCAATATTTACTCTTTCAGATGGAGATTTGATTTGTATTGAAAGAGTAGATCTCCTTTGTAGGATATGAGCATCAAAAGAGCCAATGTTAAACCAAGAAAGCCTAGTAGCCTCTTCAGTCAGAAAAGTATGAATGGCATCTCTGGCATTGCCTCCTTTCCATCTTCTGTTATCTGAGGAAACAATAAGATTTATGGGAGGGCATAAAGCAGGATCTTACCCAACACCAAGACATCATTCATGGTTTCAAATCCTGGATACCAATACAAAAGTTGAGGGGCTTTTCGATATATTTGGACACAAAGGAGGCAGTCACCAAACCACAAAATTGACTCATACACAAGCTATTCTGAATGCAGCAGCAAGTCCTCTAACCACCTTTTCTTCTACATGGCTTAGCAATCACCTCATCTGCAAGATGGAAGCAGTGGGCTCTCATATCAAATGGGCATTTTCTTCTTCTGGACAAAACCACAGAAGGTCAAGCATACCACATTTGTCCCAACAATTATAAAAATCCTACCATGCCTTTTTAGGTTTTGTTGGTTTCTCTTTTTTTTTTTCATCAGTTATCCTCAAAATAAACAGTGTTCTGGAATATCAGTGAGTCACCCCAATACAAGTGCTGTGCTCTTTCCACATACCCATTTCCCAATCTGAAATGAAAGAGTCTTTAAAAAAGTAAGGAAGCGAAATAAACCCCAAATCATCACTATCGGTTTGCATAAGCAGAGGGATAGCAGATATTGCACTTCTGGAATGAGGGCTCTCCTAAGATGGAAATCGCGTAACTCTCTGCATCTTGTTTGGTGACTAAGGGTAACAGAAAATCTTGCATTCTCAAAAGCATGATAAATTTCCTCATAAAAATGGAATTTTCTTTACACCATTTGCTTCCACTTACAACAATCATGACTTTTGTTGTCATTCTTGGTAGACTTGGTTCAAGTCTGAACATCATAACAAACTTCCCTCACAATGCATTACAAATTAAAGATATTCCAGAGACTACATTAGGCACATGTTTATTTCAACTTTCTCTAGAGTTTATTTCAACTTTTCTCTAGAGCAGTTAGATAAGAAAAGTTGTTTGAGAAGAAATAGCGAACTTCTTCCTTCCTGAAGTCATGTACTAGAGTTAACAAGATTCTGGACAACAGATGCAAGATCAAATGGTAATACATAAAGCTGAAAAAAGAAAGCTGCTCTCCATCTGCAATGCAATAAAAACTCTCTAAAGATACCAGAGAATGCTTTGAAGACGAATTTCCATTTAGAAAGTATGTACGTGTTTATATATATGGGTGCATGCAAAGCACAGCTCTAACTCTAAAGAAAAGGAAATACTTCAGTCTTAACAAGCAGATTTCACTAGCATCGTGACTTCTTTTAGACTGTGAAAAACACAGTGAAATGAAGCTATTGACAACCTTTTACATGACCTGAAAGGGTATCCTACATTAAACCGTCCAGTGAGTTTATTCAAACCTTTTGGTAGCCAGTTTCACTCCCAAACTGAGAAAGTTCAGCATCAAACAAGATGTAATTCCAGAAGGCTGGGCTTCAAGATAACTGAGGCAATTATACTTTCCAATTATACATTTTTTCTAGCTACCATGTGCCAAGAGATGCTTATTGTGTTGTGCTTCATGGACTTTTTCAGACTGGAAGAGACTGCATCCAATGAATTGTGTTTAACAAGAACTGGGTTTCTCCAGCAACATACTGTGAATAATGTGTTTCCTGAATTCTCTCGTTGAAACATTAACACTAGATACAAGTTTAGTTTCTAACTATATCTGATCCCAAAAACTAGACTTCTGTATACATTTACATATATACACACACACACCTTTTTGCATAGGTGTGTATTTATATTTATGTGTATATATGTATACACAAACACGCACAAACACACAACAACATATCTGCACCTCCAGAAAAAAGCCCTTAATAGATGCAACATTTAAGTGGAACCACACTACCTACTAAGTCTCAGCACTAAAATATACCATTATAATCTTTTTTTCAGATCAGTTGCAAAATTGGACTCAAAAATTTACTTAGTGCAATAGAGACACTATTTTTGCTATTTGCATGATCTGGGCACTTCCTGGATCTTTCAAAAGGACTGAGGTTCAAGATGCTGTACCTTCCCCTGTTATAAAGGGAGAGCTAAAACATGCAGCATCTTTGTTCTAATCTAAACACGGGTTATGGGACAATAAAGAAAACAAATTTGAAGTGACAGCATCCAAAGGCATCAAAGAAAAAGCCTATCCACTTCTCAGCCACAACTAGTGCAGAATGAGGCTATGCCCTGCTGCCAGTGGCTGAGTGGCTGGATCTGCCCTACAGTTACAAACTGTGGGACTGTAATCAATCACTGCACAAAAAAGGGATACAGCACAGCTTTTCTGTTCAACTGTTCAGAGAAGTCTCCACAAAATTCCATATATGTGTTTAATGGGTCTGCAAAAACATCACAAATCAGATAAACTATCATTTCAGAAAGATATATTCTCCATAGAGAACATATTTGGAAAGCAACAGATTTATGCGGAGTTTTTGCATGTAAGAGTACTTCAGAAAACACTATAAACAACTTACCCGCAAAAGGTGTTGGAAACTGAGCCATGGTTCTGTCACTTTTAGCTTGTTAATAGATACCTGAAAAAAAAAAAAAAACACATCAGCTAATCAAACAGTTACAGTGTCTTCCATTTTAAATACATTTTCTGTATCATCACACAATTAATTATTACAATAAAAACAAAGGCAGTGAAGAAGATAGATCTCACACATACTACCCTCAGGAACTGTTACTTACATGAGAACTAAATATATCATTTTTTGCACTACTCTATGTATCTATGAGTGCATTTTCATACAAGCAAACAGCTACATTTCAGTTCTGTTTCAAGAATGTCCTCAAAACCAATCCTCGTTTATAAATAATCAGTGATGCAGTAAAGGACAGAGTTAAGTCAGCCACAACACACAAGATCTCAGTGACTCTGCCCAAGGATGCACTACTTTAGAGCCCCGCTCCTGCTTAAGAGGAAAATTGGCTCTATTTCCAACTCTTGAAAACATACATCATCGTCAGCGATCTGTTTTTTATTCCTGATATAAAAATTCATGAAATGCACTGTCTTGCTTAGAGTTCCTTTGTCTTGAACAAAGTACATTAGAAAATGAAAGTAGATTTCAAGACTGCTTTAGCCCCAAACTAGCCTACAAATTTAATAAGCACATCTGAATGAACAAAGAGTTAAAGGTGACACTGCAAGCAAAAAATGCTAGTTGGTGGGAGATACTCTTAAGTTAGCACTGCTTGCTTTTCAAATAAAAGCAATCTACACAGTCTAGAAATTTAATCTTTAAAGAAAAAAGGAAAGGCATTTTTCTTACTCCACACAAAGACTGACATGAACTGCCTGAGCCAAGAGGACAATAGCTAGTAATGGAGCCACAAAACAATGAAAAAGCAGCCTCTTGTCCTACTAGATTCCACTCATGTTTTCCGGGCAACAGGAGAAAAGCAAAAGGAAACAGAATTCAAAGAAGAATAATTTAGACTGCTTGAACAGCAGCAGATATTTATCAATATCACTAAGAAAAGTCATTAACTTGCATCAACAATTTCCTTTTGTCTGAATTTCTTGTTTGCTCCCTTCCCCAACCCCCTTTCACACTTCCCACATACTCTTCTGGCTTCCAACTTGGGAACTTACTATATATACACTCCACAGATGTCACTGCAGAAAAACCTACAGCACTTTTGTAAGCCGGTCTCCCCATCGGTTGTAATTTAGAGAACTATTAAAAAAAAAAGAGATTTTTTTCCCCTCATAATTTGGCAGAGGAACCAAGAGTGGTACATGACTCAGAAACCTTTTTCCAAATGCCAGGTAACATAAACTATAGTAATTTCATGAACAGCAAGCATTATATCAAAAGTTTAAAATCCCATGCACACTGACACTGTTTTCAGAATAAGTTGTCTTAGTAGTATGGCTCTTTCAATAGCATTTCTTAAGTTCTAGGACAGCATTTTAATCTTTGCTTATGTTTCCTTATTGTACTCTGTTGCAAGCAATACCTCTATAATGCTTCTGGTTTTTTTAAACTGCAAGCAAATCCGGTGGGGGGAGACGGGGAGTTCTCTGAACTTTCACATGTACTACAGAATCTTAGAGCACAGGCAGTTTGTACACTCGAGTGTAAAAAGGTAACACGAGAGAGTCCAGCAGAGCACAGATTCTCTACCTACTTCAATCTCCCAGAGTATGCAGGACAGGAAAAGCACTTGAGGCAACAGGAGGAACAAGAGATTTGAAAAGGACTACCAGATAGCGAGTGGGTTGGGGAGGAGTAGTGGTTTTGTTTGTTGTTTTTAACTGGGGTTTTTTGCAAGCTAAGAAATCTTAAATCTTGTAAATATTGAGACAGAGAGTACATAAAGGATTGCAAGTCACTTACTCCTCCACAGATTAATAGTACTCCAAAGGAATTTGTAGTTCATTCCCCCTTTACCTTGAACACACCAGAAAAAGGGGAAGAGGAGAAGGAGTGGGAAGTCTCAAGACTAGTTCTGGATGCCAAAGAAAGCATAAAACCATTCCAAAGAGCTTCTGGAGGGGGAAAAAAAACATGCAAAGAAAGTTAGCAATAAGATTAAATAAAGATGGGTAAAATGGAGAAAAGAAGACTGTGAACATACTTATAACAGGAAGTGAACAGAGAGAGAGCACATCCCAGTAAAACAGAGTAACTGAAGTTCGCTGTCTATTGCCAGTGTAACACCCAACTTCTATAGCCAGAGGTTTCATTTCACACCCCCAAGGTTTCACTGGGGGCCCTAACCCTGCCCTAAACACTGTAACTGTGAACAGTTGATTCCAAAAGCTCAGGGTTTGTTATATATGAAAATGAAAGTTAAAAGATACCAGGAATTCCACAGCATTCCTACACAGACTTTGTAGTTTTTTGTTTAAGTATCAAAGGGCTAGAGAACCTGCCCTTTGAGGAAAGGCTGAAGGAGTTAGGTATTTTCTCCTTGGAGAAGAGGTGGTTCAGAGGGGACCTCATCACAGTACATAAAGGTACACATTTCTGTACATAAAGGTTGGCCACAAAGAGGACAGAGGTTCTCTCTTCACAAGGAGTTGCATGGAGATCACAAGGGGCAATGGATACAAGTTGCATGATAAAAACATAATATAAATATAATATAA
>NW_010408587.1:127204-127470 GCF_000710305.1 Buceros rhinoceros silvestris | reverse complement strand
CCTGGGGAGAAGAGAACCCTCTGCGCCCAGTCCCTAGTGCCGCCCCTGCGAGAGGGAAAGGAGGAAGCCAGCAAAGGAGGGCGGTATCTGCGGTGCAGAGGTTAAGGGCCGGTTCTGTTGTGCTGGTGGAGGGTCATCAGGGCCAGCACTCGGTGACGCTGCGGGGCTGGTCCCGTGGCAGTGTCCGGGCCAGATCTAAGGATTTTGGGCCCGATGCTGCCAGCACCCACCCGGGCCCAGCCAGGGTGGCTGGAGCGGCGGGGGGC
>NW_010408587.1:118670-127100 GCF_000710305.1 Buceros rhinoceros silvestris | reverse complement strand
GGCGGCTGCTCTGAAGCGCTGCGTTGATCTTACAGCCCTTATGCTTGGTGGTGTTTTTAATTTACATAGATATTGCTGCCTTGGGATCATTTTTTAGATAGCGTAAATACAGCATTAGCTGAGAAGCAGTGATCTTTTCTCCTCACCGAGGAATATTCTTAGGAGGGATATCTCTAGTATGAATATGCAAGTGCTTTGTTTTCTTTTAAAACATAGCAGGGTGTACTCTTCTAGTTAAATAACCCATATCAAAAGTCCTGCTTGGAAAGTAAATACCAAATTCATGCATCTAAAAGTATCTAAGTGTGCGGATTTAAGTATCCATTTCAAAACATAACTTTTCAGGCAACTGATACTTAGGTAAAGAAATCCTCATTGCTAGAACCATGATGGAAACTGTCTGCTTGATGATGACTGTTCTGCAAAGCTATTAGAGATGTTGAAAAGAAGTTTATCTTGGAAATAATTTTGTACTAGCAGCTGTAGCAGCATAATACTGAGCATGCAGAGGCATCTGTGATTAACAATTTACATTGTTTTAATACGTATCCTACTCTTGACTTTTTGGTGCAGATGTGATCTTACTGGTACTGACATGAAAGAAGCTAAAGATCTCAAGGAAAATAGTTACTTGCCACACCAGAGGAAGTGGTTATACCATGACAAGAAGTAAGTTATTCACGAAAAGGTTCTTTTTTCTTCTCTCTTTGCAAAATTGACTTGAAATAGTAATACAATACCAGAGCTTACCTGTGTGTTATCTCGAGTACAACTATCTAGGCATAGAGTCAAAAACTGAGAAGTACTACCCAGGGGGTGCCTTGGCTGGAATAATCTGCAAATCCATGCTTGAGTGAACCCAGGAGCCCAGGGAATTATAATAGTGAACCAGGTTGATAAACAATGACAGGCTATTGAAGAGCAAGACATTATGTGTCAGTATGGGGCTATCAAAATCCGCTGGTGAAAGTTAATGCTGCATTGAGGTTTGATCTCACGCTGTGAATACGCAGGTCATAATTAGGTTTCTTCTGGTGGTTGTTGTCTGGTATGTCACAAAAGGGAACTTTGCTCCCAAGGAGCAAAGCAGGGACCTTGTGGAGCTACGTGAGGTCTTGCTTTTTACAGCTGTGCAGCACTACATTAGTAGCTTGTCTTGTGGTGGCGAGTAGTCTGTGGATTCCATAGCTCACTGAGTTCGCTCTGTTTGCCCGTTGGAAAGAAGAGGCATGGAAACTTACAAATCATTTAGGGATTTGTGTATTAATTCACCAATCTATTGCAAAATATGGACTGGGTTAGGATGATAGGAAGTGATGCTAATGGCTAGGGTCTAAAATCATTACTTGTTGTTACTCCTGTCAAGTGGTGACAGTGGATTATTCATCCCTCCTTATTTCTAAAATTAATAAGTAAAACTTACCATGCATTCTTCCTCTCTGAATGATGACTGAGTTCGAGTCATCATTTTGAGACTTCTAAGACAGTGAAAGAGAAACTTCTAAACGGGTGAGTGACTCAATAGCATTATGTGTGCAACTTACAAGTGACCTTCAAAAAGCAAGTGAGGATAACTGTATGATACTGCTTTTTGAGCTAACGAATCTTTTCTTCTTCCCCAATATAACCTTTCACAATTAGATCAGTTCCTAGTTAGAATATTGACAAAACGCTTTAATATGCTTAAAGCTTAGAACAGCTAATATGTATAACAGCATACATTTAATCATTTAACTAAATAATTATATCCCCAAGAAAGTGTCTGATGGGATGACATGTCAAAGAAGCCAGAAAGAATTTTAAAATCTGCAGTGATTTAATTAGATAAGCACATTTAATATTTGCATATAGAGATTATACTATTTATAATTAACTTCCCAAATAATTTATTTTGCAGCCTTTTAATTTCCTCTGTATCATTCTGCCTCATTGATAAATCCATTCACATTTGACAGGCCCAATATGGCATTTAAACATGACCAAAGTAGACAGAGCAATCATTCATTAAACAACTTGTCCTGAGTGACATATTAAAAAAGTCTTGAAATCAGTGCCAACAGCCACTTTTGCCTATGGCAGTCATAGCTCAGGCCATTTCAAGGCCAGACATGCTTTTTGATTATGCAGATAGAGCCTACCATATTCTGATTAATTGTATCCACAGTATAAGAAGTGCTAAACTCCCTGGGTGGCTGATCACTGGAAGTAGTAGCCAGGAAACACTACAGGCAACAGGAAGTTTATTTTCCTTTATAATGGTAACAATCAGTGAAGGATTAGATTTTTCTTAAATTACTTAAAATTTATAGCAAAGAACGTATCTGCTCTTCTTTTTTATCATCAGCCCATCTCACTACCCAAATTCTCCTCTGCCTCCAACTCAGCTGCTGATCTGGCTTTCCCAAGAAATACAAAGGATTTTTACTATGTGACTCTTCTACTTTTAGCATCTCTGTTCATTCAGCCGCTCCTCAAGCATGGAAAGCGATACACGCTTCTTCCTCATGACTGGATTTCAGTGCAACCCCTGTAAAAGTTACTGGAAAGATAACATTACAGTGAGAATTGAATCGCTCCTTATCAAATTGCCTTTATCCTGCTTCATCCAGGTGTGTCTATCATAATTATTCCTATTGTTTGACTTTATGATGAGATCTGTTCTCTGCTGTCAATCCACTTCTAATAAGCAAGGATGGGGGAAAGAGATTTGCATGTGGAGAAAGAAAAGGGGCATAGAGCAAAGTGGAAGGTGCTCTGGGATAAACTGTTTCCCCCCTTTCACCTTCATTACTCCCAAGCTCTTTACCTAAATTACTTAAATAAGCCACTATATTTTTTTTTTTGTTAGACTGATGTTTCTTTTCACCTGAGTGGCCTTATGCCATGTAAGTTTGATGTTTACTGTTTGTAAAATGTTGATGTTAAATGTTAAGAATTGCCTGCTTCCAGAAGTAAACATAGAATGCAGAGGAGAACTAATTGAACGTTGTCTTTATTATCTGGATTCAAGGCACAAGCTCTACACCAAAGTTCAAGTACGGATTTCAGCCAGACATACATTCCTGTGAATATGACTAAATCAAAGAATAACCAAGTATATGTCTAGTATCGATGTCTGGATATTTGGCTTTTGCTAGTTCTCTGAAGAACTCTTACTGCTTTTCATCATGGTTGTTAGTCTCCAGATAAGGGGAACATAGGGCCTTGGTGAGCTGTTGTGTGTGTTACCTCCACTATTACTTGTTTTTTTGCTTCGTTGTGGATCTAGGCAAAACACTGGGGGTGCTATCTTAGTTACTTCTGTACCTGTGGGAGTGCTTGGTATACATCGTTATATTAAAGATGGTACTTACTCATTTCCATTTGTCTGGGAATCTTTTTACTGACAGTAACACTTTCTACTGAACTGAAAATACTTCTGGCTTGATATGGCAGTATTTTTCCATTCTGCACCTCTGTCCATAGGTATATTCATTTTCTGTAGGTGAAGAAGTGGCTGGAAGTAAGTGATGGAGAAATCTCATGATCTGTGATGGTCTCTATTCAGATATTTAGTGTGTGAAACAATCATCTTGGTAGAATCTTGATGGATTCTATCATTTTTAAGTAGAATGTTGCTGTGAAGAGCTGTGCTTTTTAACTGTTGAGTGAAAGTGTTGTAAAACGACAACTGCTGTTTGCTTTTTTAGGGCCTTATTCCTGTAAGAGGCTCTGCAAAGTTATAAATGGAAGTTAATTAGGTCATCCCTTTGAATGTCACCTAAAGGCAATAACTGACCTTTTCCTATGGAAATAATTTTTTTCAGAAAAGATACGATAAATGTAGTATCCTTGTGTAGATGAACATCGAAAATGGCAAACTAGACTTGGTTAGGTTAAGCTTGCACTGATGATACAAATCTTTGCATCAAATCTCAATCCAAGCCCTCCTGCAGATTTTTGAAATGGATTCACCTTTTTCTGTCTGTGTTAAATTGCTTCTCTTTCTACACAAGCTGGAGACGGACAGCTTGTTGGAGCTTTTGTGTTTGTTGAGCCTTCTGGAGAACTTGCACAGGTTACTTGTTATTTCAATATTCAGTTAATGCCCACAGATACACTGAACAACAAAATCAGTTTTCAGTGACTGTAATTCCTGTTACTCTGTCAGACTATGAGGGAAATTTTGGGTATTTAAATGTAAGCAAAGAATGAAGAGTCTGATCCAGACCCCAGTGAAGTCAATGGCATTTTTTTATTTAGGGAGGCAATCTTCAATTAACTCAGGCCATTCATGAAAGTTAGAAGTAAAAGTTAAATAGTAATTGGTACTTTCAGTACTGGTATCTTTCACTACACCCAGTGTCAACGAACTCTTCAGCACAGTTGTCAAGTACTTGCATGATTAGCTATTTTACCATTATTTATCACTCTGGCATCATCTACATGTTTTCCTTTTGATGATGAGATAATGAAAAATAATTCTTCCTATGGACTGTATGTGAATAACTGTCAGTCATACTAGAAGAGTCCTGTTAACTTAAATCAAAATTATTGTTACATTATCATATATCAGCTATTATGCCTCTAGCAAATGGGAAACAAGCTTTATTATTGAATATAATCTACTTTTTGTTTATGACAGCAGTAAAATGCATTCAGAATCTTATGAACTTCTGGCTTCAAGCCTGCAGGCATGTGATCAGGACACTGACCTGCTGCTTTCTAGAAATTAAAAGTATGGTAAATCCCTGAAGTGCTTCACCTCCACCATTTCCTGTCACAGTCTTTCATGGAACTTCCACTGATTAATTGTTAGACCGAGTATGCTTGAACTTGGTCATTAATTTTGTCTGAAAAGGCATAATTCCAGAGCACTTTATCTAGCAAGATGATGTTGCCTGCATTATTAAATACTTTCTCCGGTGTCTGTCATCCACAAACCCTCAGCTCCCCAAGCACAGATCCCTTCTATTTACCCTCAGTTCACAGATAGAGACAATAAACTGAGATTTTCTATTTCAGGCGTCCTTTGATGAAAGAGTATTTCTGAATCTAAAATAGCAGTAAATTATGAACTTTGGGTATTCTGAAACTTTTTGTTGTGTTAGAAGCAAAATTGCTCATACTTAAATTTTTTTATACAAATTTTTGCATAATTTAACCAGAGGTCCCCCTTTCCCCTGAAGGAACTTACAGGTCTGTTAGCTGTGGATTGACAATGATGAAGTGAGTTGAAAGAATGGAGAGTTAGCGAAGAGAAAGATAGTTAAAATGTAATTCTTTTTGCTATAAAAAATCCTAGCATATTAGGCACTTTTGGCATATAGTTTATTTTCATTTTAATTTAAACATAAATAAATGTTTCATTCTATTGGCATACACAACTACCTCAATTTATCTGGTGTGATTTTACACTCTGTAATAAATTGCTGCAGCTTTTTTTATAGACATTTAAGTCAAATGAATATATATTCTTAGCATCAGTAAAAGGAGTAAGCATCCTGAGCCTTATTCATTTAGAGAGTGTTCTCAGCACACTTTTTTTTTTTCCTGAAAGGATCCATATTATTTATTGGACAATGTAAACCAGTATAGGATACAGTCTTGGCCTGTTTAACACTTTTTGAGTGCAGTGTGTATGATTTTAACTGAGTAGGAACATAAGTATGGTCATACAAAGCTTGTGCCATTATGAGTTTGTAATGAAAATTAGCCCAAGTTTACATACTGACAATTTCTTCTGACTGCAGTTATTGAAATTCATTGAGACCTAAGTGCTCAAACACTCCACCTTCAGAGAAATCCTTACAAACCCGATTCAGGACGGTTTAAGAGTTTACTCAGTTTTGACTGTGACAGTATTTATATTGTTACTCTCCTGTCCAGAGAAGTTGTTGTATCTATGCTTGCAATCCATTCAAGGAAAGGAAAGAATGGAGCAGACAATTTTATACAAATTAAGCATGTTGTATTTTCTTAATTTGTGTTCCATAAACACTAGTAAATTTCTGGGATAATTAAAAAATACTCTGATAATTCATGCTGGGGGCTGGTACTAAATAGCTTGCATCTAAGTGACGGAATGGAGGTCAGGGTGGAAAGTGTGAAGCAAGGTGGTGGGAATGAGTGAGCTCTCAGGAAAGATAAGGGGCTGAAACAGGGCTCACCTCAAGAGCTTGTAGATGAAAGCATACTTGCCTAGGAAACAAGCAAGAACACTGAAGTATGGCACCGTTGGAGTAACGGAGATACAGTGGGATGGCTTGGATGACTGGCTGCCTGTGAGACATGGAGACAGGCTCTTTAGGAAAGACAGTCTGGCACGATGAGGAGGCATCCTTTTACACGAAGCAGCAGCTTAAATGTGTGGAGCTTTTCTGCGAAATGACAAATAGAGCCTTGTGGAACAGAGTCTGGGAGAGGCAGATATGAGGGTGATATGTTCATGGATGTATTTTACAGACTACTCAACATGAGGAAGTGAGTTTAGCCACCTTCGATCTCTTGGATCTCTATTAACTAACAAAGAAAAATTGGTGAGGGAGATGATCATAAACGGCAGATTTGTCTATATAATAACAGAAGTTCATGAAACATGTATATCTGAATCAAGACCTCTCCTTCAGTTTTCTGAAGGGGAAACTTCCTTTCAGTCACAAGGACTTCTATGGAAATTAGGCACAAATGGATTGAATGTCTGTGAGGTAACCCTACTCCATTAGAATTTCAAATTATTTTGTACAATTTTTGCATTGCTGTCAGTAAGACTTCAAAGATATTACTTATTTGGCATTCTTTAAAGCAGGCATGGGTTGCCCAGATTTGATTGAAAGTACATATTGGCCAGAAAACCAGACAGTGTGATGGCTGTGAAGGCAGGAATCCAGCTTGGAATTTAAATTCTAGCTTGTTTGCAGTGTGGCTTTCGGAAATATTCCCTCCTCCGCTTTGTTATGTGCATAAATGGCAGGCATTGAAAACTGGTCCTATTGGCAGAGCAATGACTGTGAAACCTCATGAAAAAAATTGTGAGCTTTCTTCAGAGCAAAAACAGACCTTAAAGACATCCTAAACTGGTGCCATGAATGTAATAAACATTTAAATGTGTTGATGGATAATTAGAGAGTAATTACTAACATATTCATCAAGACTACCTGGGAAATAATGATAAATGTAAGAAACTATTTTTGTGAAAAGTGAGGGACATCACATGAAGACCACAGGAGGTGTGCTCAAAATAACAGGAGTGGGCTGAGGAGGGGATTAGTTTATAGCCAAGCATTAGAACTCATTGCCACAAGATAATGAGAGGCAAAGAGCCACATCGAGTTGAAATGTGAGCAGTTATCCTTTGAGATTGCTAAATACAAATTAACCATATCTGTCTAAGTAAATCCATGAATTAAAATGATCACAAGTTATGAGGTTCCTTTGCAAATATATTTTTCTGCTGCTTCTCAAGCATTTGCTTTTGGCCACTGTTGAATATGACGTTAGCCTAAATGGACTTCTAGCATGAGTCTGTGTCTCGTGATAATTCAGTGAGGAGGAAAAGAATCTTAATTTTATGAGTTAGTCATACTTCAAAAGGAACAAGATCAACCCGTTTATAATTATATCTTAAGTAGAAGGATTTTTTCTTAGAAAATGGCTACCAAGACAGAGCACTAGAGTTTAACAAGCTGTTTGCTGTAATATATGTGCATGTGCATGCTATATGACCATATAACCGCATAGAATATTCTTCAACCCAGAGCCTTAGTGTTTTACTGGAAAACTCCAGTTGAATTTAAGATGGTTGTGACACTATAGCCAGGTGTTACAACACATGAAGCACGTGTTCCACTTTCAATACATGTATTTGGCAGTATTTCATATTGTTTTATAAAAGAAATGAAGATCAGACCAGAAAAGAAGGGTACCACTGTGGGAAGTTCATGACATGGGCAATTAGAAGACACAGTGGACAGTGGTAGAGCATTTTTTAAAACCTTGCCAGTTTACCTCTTGCGACACACGTTGATTTATAAGCACAGACACAAAAAGTGGGGTGATTAAGGTATTTATTCTCATTTGTTGAACCCTGCAGGCAAATGTCTTCAATATTTAACCGTGAAATCAATGAAAGCAAATTGTTCACTGACAACCAAATAGTTACTTCCCTCCAGGTGAATTACTGCTCTAAGTACTCCGCTATTACGAGGACAGTTCTCTCTCTTTATTTTCATTTATTTCCTGTGTTCGTTTTCCTCCCTGTTTTTATTACCTCTCTTCCAAGAGTCTTCTTACAAGGTAAAACTAGAATTACTTACAAGTGTAAAACAGCTAGTTGCTACTCTGTCATATATCAGCCAAGATCCAGTGAGGAGCTGCATTTTTCAGTTTCATGTATATTGATAAATGTAATTTCAAACTTAAGTATAGAGCCCAGAGCGTAGAAAGGTATTT
>NW_010408587.1:116835-118569 GCF_000710305.1 Buceros rhinoceros silvestris | reverse complement strand
TGCATGTAGTCTTCCCAGTTGGGCAGCACCATTTCACTTGTGAGATCATTTTGTCCTTGTTAGGCTAAGAATTTACCAAGTATCATTACTAGCTAGTGCTGAAGGGGCAGAGCCCCTGTAAAAATGATGTCAGCATTTAATAAGGTCAAGTCAGATGTTCTGTATGATTTTTTTCTTAGGATGTGAGTAGCAGTAAAAGAAACCCCTCTCTTGTCATATGCCCTCCTTGTTAGGGGAAGCGTGACATTAGTTGTGAAATTCTTTAAATAGCTACCAAGCTGGGACACAGTACATTTCAAAAGTCACTGTATACCTTAGAAAGTAACCATCTTTTCATCCTTTGTGCCCTTGTGGTTAGGAAAGCGGCAGTACATCACCAGCTTACAGAATTCTACGTGGGAATTATTCAAGCAGTTATTCTTTCTGGAGGGAAAAGGCAGCTTTTGGTTGTTCTTAGCCAAATTCATTAAATACTAAATTGTACCTGTAAAACCTGAAGAAGCTGATCCACGTGGTAGACAAACAGCTTAGAACATCATGCCAACTTTTAGAACAGCCACAATCTCTTATGTCTCTGGCAGCTCACATATTGCTTCTGTCAGTGCTGTCAGGAGATGACCTTGTCTGCACAGCTCTCATATGTCACTCACTGTTATTAGATCTTGACTAATCACTCTTCTCAAGGAACAAACTGCTATTTTCCACACCTGTCTCCAGCAGTTACTCCTTCACGTGCACACAAGGAAATAACAAAGAAAGAGTTTCAAATTAAGAAGAAACTGTAAAGACATGTTGAAAAGATCTAATGAAAAATATATACTTGAATATAAACCGCATCACACTGATCTTTATACAGATTCTGTCACGTCCTAGAAGCTTCTATCTGTTGTTAAGGATCCAATTGTGCTTTGCGCTCTACAGCGACAAAACAAACAGATATTTCCTGTAACATTCTCTCTATTATGCTATGCCATTGTATGTGCTGAAAATCACTTTACAAAAGACTCCAAAGAAATCTATATGCATTCTTTGCAAGTATGCTCCTTGCTTAGTTGAGAGACCTATAAATATTCCTTTGAAGACTGATTTCTCAAAACTTCCATAGAGAATGTTTCTAGAGAGTTCTTTATTTCCAGACATTTTTTTTCCCTAAGAAATATAATATCAGAGAAAATTTTCTTACTAGAACTGGTAGAATTAATGCAGAAGCAAGAAGTAATAGTGGAAAAAAAATTAATACTGTGTAGCTAAAAGAACTTACTAAATGGGCTCTGAAGACATGCCTCTGATAAGACACTAGAAAAGTAGGATTTTAATCAGAAATTTATTTTCAGACTTCATTATGCATTACAAACATTTTTTCCCTATAAAATTAAAGGTTGCATTTCCATTCATTTTAATAGGTCGGTACTCAACCCTCTTGATTATTTATTAAATGCTGTCATAATAGCACAGTAAAATAGACTTGGTCAAACAGATCTGTAGGGCAAGCTATAAATCAACAGAGCAATTCTGACTGCAAAAAAATTAGAGAAGTTCAGAAACACCCAGGATTTGTGCCTATGTCCTAGGTATGTTGGTTAATTCTGGATATGTCTTTGATGGGCATTTGCAATCAGCGACACTGTCTGGAATGACTATACATACTAATAAGAGCCTAAGAACTGTGGTCCTGTGTCAGGTCAGCTCTTCACCTAGTCTGGCATCCTGTGTTAGTAGCACATGATTAGGGAA
>NW_010408587.1:115693-116713 GCF_000710305.1 Buceros rhinoceros silvestris | reverse complement strand
AGCAACAACACCAATACTTCCCCTGGTGTGTTAATCCAATTTCTGATTTTCGTAGCTTAAGTACATTCTGAGCTAAAGTCTATTTTATGATTCTGGATACACTGTACTGTTTATATTATTTCTTCCCTCAGTTGAATATTTACCTGAAGTTTTAGAATTTCTCACACAGACCAGAGACATTATGTGAAATAGAGAGGCTAAAGTCTGTACAGATGAGAACTTGTGGTCCAGCCACTTCAGTGGGACCACCATAAATATCCCAAAAGGATATGGGTAGCCTTTGTGATATCATATCTGTGGGCATAAAACTTATGTGCTTCTGTGTGTAAAACCCTACTTCAATATGACTCTTCATAGAATCCACTTTTTAATCTTTCTGCTTGTGAGTCTAAGAGAATACATATGTACAATTTGCACAGTTTTAATAATCTCCAAAATTATTTCAGCACATGCAACCTTTTATGGATTTCGGTGACTCCAAAACTGTAGAGAAAAAACAAACAAGGAAATTCTATAAATACTAAATCCAGTGTAAAGTTTTTCCCAAAATACAGTAAGAAATGTAGAGAAATGTTGAACAGAAACAGTTCAACTCCTAGATGACTCCAAATATAGAAGGGTTAGGGGGGTTTTTTTGTGTTTTTTTTTTTTTACTTTATTACACAGAATTATTTTGGTTGGTTGGAAGAGAACTTTTAAGATTATCAAGTCCAGCTGTAAACCCAGCACCACCAGGTCATCGTGTCCCTCAGCACCACATCTGTATATGCTTTAAATACCTCCAGGAATAGTGACTATCACTTCCCTGAGCAGCCGGTTCTGACTTGGGGAAAACCAGAACTCCACAACCTTTAGGGTTGTAACGTAGGTATACTTTATTCAGCGCTGGGTGCACAACAAGGCCCTGGTGCCTTTCCAAAAGTAGTGCACACCGGCCAGTTGCTGACGCCTCTTTTTATGATCATGGTATATGCATATTTATGAGATTACATCACACGCCTATACATATGTGTGACTATC
>NW_010408587.1:114807-115652 GCF_000710305.1 Buceros rhinoceros silvestris | reverse complement strand
GCACACCGTCCAGTTGCTGACGCCTCTTTTTATGATCATGGTATATGCATATTTATGAGATTACATCACACGCCTATACATATGTGTGACTATCTCCGCTTTGCATGCAAATGTTCATTTCCATCCGTCCCCGTCTCTTCACGCAAGCGTACTGCACCCTGGTGGTCTTCTCTAGTGGTTTCAGGGATAAAGTAACTTTTCACCCTGCTCCTACTGCGCATGTTCTGTTCCTTCGGGCATTGCACCAGACCGTGATACCAGTTTCATCCAGACCTTATCTGTCTAGGTGGTTCCTTGTGCCAGAATTTTGCAAGGGTCCTTGATCTTTCGAACGATAGCTTCCCAGTTGTCTACAGCTCTAAGCTGCATCTGGTTTCTTTCGAAGGAAAGAAAAAAATAGAAGACAAACCAAACGAAACAGAACCCCTTTCCCTACTTCTTGCACACCGTCCAGTTGCTGACGCCTCTTTTTATGATCATGGTATATGCATATTTATGAGATTACATCACACGCCTATACATATGTGTGACTATCTCCGCTTTGCATGCAAATGTTCATTTCCATCCGTCCCCGTCTCTTCACGCAAGCGTACTGCACCCTGGTGGTCTTCTCTAGTGGTTTCAGGGATAAAGTAACTTTTCACCCTGCTCCTACTGCGCATGTTCTGTTCCTTCGGGCATTGCACCAGACCGTGATACCAGTTTCATCCAGACCTTATCTGTCTAGGTGGTTCCTTGTGCCAGAATTTTGCAAGGGTCCTTGATCTTTCGAACGATAGCTTCCCAGTTGTCTACAGCTCTAAGCTGCATCTGGTTTCTTTCGAAGGAAAGAAAAAAATAGAAGA
>NW_010408587.1:82937-114789 GCF_000710305.1 Buceros rhinoceros silvestris | reverse complement strand
TACTTCAGTCAGTTCCAATGCTTTACAGTTCTTTCAGTAATGAAATTTTTCATGATACCCAACCTAAACCTCTGCTGGTGTAACTTGAGGTGATTCCTTCTTGTCCTGTCACTTCATAGAATCGTAGAATGCTTTGAGTTGGAAGGGACCATCAAAGGTCATCTAGTCTAACCTCCCACTGCAGTGAGCAGGGACAACTTCAACTAGATGAGGTTGTCCAGAGCTCCATCCAACCTGATCTGGAATGTTTTCAGGGATGGGACATCTACCACCTCTCTGGGCAACCTGTTCCTGTGTTTCATCACCCTTATTGTAAAAAATCTCTTCCTTGTATCTAGGCCAGGCCCCCTTTAAGTACTGGAAGTACATGGGAGAACAGACAGACACTCCCCCGCCCCCCGCCACCTGCTTGTGTTCCTGATCCTCTGACCAGTCATTCCAAGTAGTCTAACCTCCCCCTGCAGTGAGCAGGGACAACTTCAACTAGATGAGGTTGTCCAGAGCTCCATCCAACCTGATCTGGAATGTTTTCAGGGATGGGACATCTACCACCTCTCTGGGCAACCTGTTCCTGTGTTTCATCACCCTTATTGTAAAAAATCTCTTCCTTGTATCTAGGCCAGGCCCCCTTTAAGTACTGGAAGTACATGGGAGAACAGACAGACACTCCCCCGCCCCCCGCCACCTGCTTGTGTTCCTGATCCTCTGACCAGTCATTCCAAGGCTCTGAAGTCTCTCTTGATTGCACTTGGACTTCTAGTTGCAAGTTCTTTGCTGCCCACCTGGTAAGTCACTAATGGACAATAATCTGAGGGTTGCACCAGGGTAGGAAGTTTTCTCACCACATCCTTAACCTGGGCCCCAGGGAGACAACAGACTTCCCTAAGAAGTGGGTCAGATCTGCCTATCGGGCCTTCTGTTCCTTTCAGAAGGGAGTCACCTATGTCAGTGATCCATTGCTTCTTCTTTGTAGAAGTGGTTTTGACGGAGGGCACAGGCTGACTTAACCTCAGTGACACCTCTAAGCTAGACTAATCATTGTCCTCATTATTGTTTGGTTCCACTTGCAGGATGTTCTACATGTTATGCAAAGGCATCTGGCAAGGTGGGAGTATTGCTGAGGGGATGTGCCTGCTGTTTCAGGAAGGAACTTGTCGCCATTGTCCCCTGCCCTTCTGGTCACTATGTTCAGTCACATGGAGAGGGGACGGGGAGTCCTCCGTGTTACCTATCTCGTCTGACTGTTGGGCTGCTCTCAGAGAAGACAAGATGTGGTTCCAGTGATCAGTGTCTCTCTCACACTCTCTGACACTCCTCAACCTGCTCACCTCCTCCCGCAGCTCTGTCACTAACCGGAGCAGTTCCTCTACCTGGGCTCACTCCCACGGGTGCTCTTGGCTGCGGTCCTGTACCAGTGTCACAGCAGGGCACATCCTGCAGCCTGACACCTGGGTGGCTGCGTGTCTCCACTGGAGCTCCGAGTGGGGAGCTGCGTCAGTCGTGGTGGGTGCAGTGCTTTGAGAGGTCGTGGCCTTCTGCTGGGTGGAAGCATTGCTGCTGGTCTGAGTGGGCTTTCAGTGCCCTTCCGAATAAATTGCTGTGCAAATTGCCCACATCATGCTCTGGCTGATGCACTACGCTGTTCGACTGCTTCTACACGCTATAATGTAACTTACTATCAGAGACAGTTACTGGCATGACATCAAGGTATTTTTTGTTTCTATGATTGTGTCACTGGGCTGCATCGATTAATCACAATTCCACAAAACTGAATTTTCTTTCTTTCCTGCTTTAACTACCTGCAACTACTGCTTCAACTCCAACAGAAGCTTCCAAGCAATAGACTGGCAAAAGTATTTACAAATATAAAGTGAAAAGAAGTTACACTTAACTCCTGGACCAATTAACATTTTGTGTCCTATCTCTATTTGCTATAAAAGAGTAGGTTAAGCATTACTCATCTTTCAGATTCTCTGGTCTTGATTCAAATATATTTTATTACGCAAGATGAAAAAATTGCTGAGATCATCTATGCATACCTTTCACTTTAGTTTTCCCAACCCGTGCTCATTTTCCCCTTATTCCTATAGGTGCTTTATGGACATGAAATAAATCTAGTTGGTCATTTGCAGGCTATTATTACTCTGAATGCTAGACAGACAACATGTATTTGACAGAAACCAACTGGGTGGGTAATCCATAATCTGTTGATAGCAATAGACACAGAGCATTAGGGGATTGTAAATTAAGTGCTGATGTAGCGGTAATTGCATTCCAACTCTGCAGCATTGCCAGAGTTAAGGACTGAAGTTTACTTTAAAGTCTGTTTCCAGTGGTTTACGTAATTCAGCAAAGGTGATTTGCAGCTGAATGAAACCTGACATGGAAATTGTTAGCTCAAATGCGTATTTCCTTGTAAACAGTGTTCAAACAAGAATCTAGAACACAATGATCATTAGAAAGGAAGTTCATTTTGCCACATATGGTTACAGTAATAAATCAAGCAGCTTCCAAGACTTTATTTTTGAATGATTTGCAGATTTCTTTTTAAAATACTTTATCACAGGAAAGGTACTTTTTGTTACCACTTTGTGAAGCTTGTTCTTAAATGACAGTCACTCCACATTAATCAGTGATATGATAGTGGTACAGAATGGTGTGAGACCACAACCAGAAAAACAGTTTAACTTTGAAATTAGTTCTTAATCCTCATATGAGTAGCTCTAAATGGCTGCTGTTAAATACATCAGTCACTCTTCTAGGTGACACTGAAGCTTGGTCTCCTAAAGGGTCACAATAGGTGAAAGCAAAAGAGGGAATTAGCAGGGCCTCTAAAAATTCAGACGGGTATTAAATGAAGTTTTCAGCAGCGATGTGGCTGTGTTTCTTAGAATGTCAGATCACTTTATGGGCCTTCACTCACTGCATTTGGAGCTTTCTCTGTATTGCAGATTAAGAAGTTGAAGAAGAGGTCACTAGCCAATCAACACAGCAAATTGATTGTAATTACTCCAGTCCCCAAAGGCAATAACATTTTGCTTCAGGTGACAGGCCTGCATAGCCTTGTGGTAACCAAGGTCACCTGAACAACTTCAACCCTATCTAAGTATTGCACCATGGGAAAGGAAAACCTGCCCTACGAAGACATTTTTCTTGATTAAAACTTCTGGAGTTCAACATTAAGTCCTTGCTCAGTTCGGATTCCACTTTGGTGTTTTTATCATCTAGTACTGTATGCCTGTGCTTAAATTGTGTATTTATTTTATCAGAAAAAAAAAGTAAAAGGACAGATTAGGTTATTTGGTATCGAAGGTTGATGTTACTTTTCTGAGATGTAATATGATGTCATCTTCTGGATTATGCTTTTTCTCTTCAGGATCTCTTGGCTGCTATTTGAATTTGCAGGAACAAATATATTGTTCTACTTTAATAGTGAAACTTGCTTAAGCCAAACAGAACAATCTTGCAATCATTTCGCTTTGGGCTCAATCCTCTTTAGTTGTGATCTCAAGATTCTTGTGTTGCTGGCATTAACCATGATGGGATTTGCTTCTCGGAGGTTGTAAATTGGCATTATTACTATTAATAGGCAGTATTACTATTACTAATAGTATTATTATTTGTATTTGTTAGCCTGAGCAGCACAATATTCAAGCTTGTTTCAATTATAAGGAGAAATTTGATGCATGTCATAGATGTAATTTTATCTATAGAATCTGTTTTCCTGAATATGGGATGAATTAAATAGGAGCATTTTGAGCTCATAATCTCAAGACTTTTCCCACTAACTCATATTAAGCACTTTATGTGAACTTAGGGAGCATTGGTCTTGGAATACTCAGCCCTAGTTTATTGCTGCATGAAAGGAGTTTTAATTAGATGGACAAACTTGAACGCTGCTAATGAAACTTCTGCCTTTGCAGCACATTTTATTAATAACTCTTCTTGGTCAGCTACATCAATCTAAGTACTCAGCTGTGAGGCTTGATTCTCTCCATGCACTAATATTAACGAAGCCCAAGAAACCTCTCATGCTGAAAGTCTACAAAAGTAATACGGCATGTTTGACACTTCTTTCCCTGTCTTAGTCTTCACTCCCTCCCTCTCTGCTAGTCTGTATTGCTGTGTGCCTTTCTCTCACATAAGTGTATTCTGAGTTAAATGGAAAATGCTGTATAGTGCTTGGGATAGTTTGGATTCTTGATGGAAATACTTTTTTTGTGTGTTTTCAAACTGAAGAAGATGAGATGGAGTGCTGGTGAAAAATTGGTATGTTATTTGCACTCAGTACTTTTTTCTCAAAATTAGGTTAAGAATAGGTGTTACTGCTGCCAGTTTTAAGTGAGCTATTCAAACTAAAATCATCATCTCTATCAAAATGGATAGGGGAAGAAAAATAGAGGTGGGAATTCCCAAGCGCTCTCAAGGATGGTGCTTTTCAAAATCTGTTTCAGACACTGAAACTTCATTAGATCTGTGCTGGGGGTTAACCCCACAGTTTAACCACTCTTCATGAGAGCTGCACTCAGGTGGCTCTGTTTTTCTTCTGGACCAGAACTGTAGTATCAGAGGCCTTGGAAAGAGCAGTGCCATTCAGACACAAGGGTCGTTTGGTGTCAGTGAATACCACTGGAGTTTTATATGTAACACAGTAGCGCCTCACAACTGTTGTGAGTACCTTTCCATATGTGGCTCCATGCCCCTCTGTGACTGCCTTTGTGAAGACAGTGTATTCATGGCACAGCTAGGAGGACTTGCCAGTTTTCCTTTCCAGAACATGTAAATAAACTACAACCAGTCTGGCTGTAAGAAAATGTTAAATCTGAAGAGATGTATAACTCATGTATCTTCCTGATCTATTTTATTGATAAATGTTATGAGACACTTCGGTTGTCTTATTTTTCAGATTAAAAAAGAATGAATGAGCAGAGCTTCTTGAATGAAATGCAAATCCTTGAATTTGGTCTTGGTTTCTTCTCAAGTTCCCACTTAGCTTTTAAAGATGTTCATTGATACTGTTGTTCACTTTGCTTCAATCAGTTGCGTATGTTCCAAGAATTTTAACAGATTTCTCTTGGCTATGTTTCTGTGAGAATTCATACTCGTTACTGTGTCCTTATGTGTTGCACAAAGTATTTTGTAATTTACAGAGTGCGTTCTTCCCACCACATGGACAGCTTCTAAATTCTGTCTTCTGAACGAGTTGTGCTCAAAGAATCAAGTTGAAGAAAATGTGGGATTATCAAAAGGTCTTTGTTAATTCGCTGTCTTCACTTGGGATTATAATAGCAAAGGAACCCACACTTAAAAGCTGCTGGCCTGTTACTGTGTGTTACTGGTTTTATTTGAGCAGGAAAGAAAAGGAAACAACGCCCAACTCCTCCAAACCTTGAAAAATGCTAGAATCTCTCAGTTCTTTGTTCACACTACATTACTCTTTGTTCATAATGCAAGCTTTTAGGTTTCCTGCACTCAATTTCATGCCTGTTTAATCCGAATCAGGATTTAAGCATACCCTGTGGACTAACAGGACTTGCCAACAAGTGGGAATTGCTGCAAGTAAAGTAAACTGTATATTCATCTATGTAATTTGTTCTAAGTGCTCTCTTTATAGTAACTCTTTGCATAGACAGTTTTAGAGCACGTGTCCACCATACACAGTGCAGAAGTGCCCTTGCGCGCTCCAGAAATTGAAGCTGTACAGTTATGTCACAGCTGCTTTGCAATAAGGCTGTGTAGCTATACTCCTTTTAGACTGGTCTGATTAACAGCTCTTCATAATGTCATGTGGATGCTCCAGCTTTGTGGGAGATAGCTGCAGGCTGGCTGCTCTGTATGCAGCTAAATGGTGTAGTTATGTTTTTTCCATGTGTTTCAACAGGAGAGTATGTTATCTTGCTTAGATTAAACTGTGATTGTTTGCAGTGGGGAATTCTCACGAAGTATCTCGTGCACTGTGTATTTCACACAGGTTAGTGTGCATTATAGCTTCTCTGCGTAGGCAGTCTAGCAGCCTTCAGGATACAGACTGTGTGTTCCCCATTGCCTCACCAGATTACTTGAAGGCACTTCTGTGACTAGGGACTAGAAAACTGTTAGATTTCAAATTCATAGTATCTCCCACTAAAGTGCTGCAGCTGTTGAAATGAACAGTTAAGAAAAAATTGTATAGTGGCAGGAGAGTATTTTATTTCTTTGTTTGTTTAGGATCTGTGCAAAGAATAATTTCATGTGTTAGATATACATTAACGACGCTGCACAACCTATACTTCAGGAAGCACTTGGGTACAATTACTTAGCTGGATGGTTGAATACAATTTAAATATGCAAAGAGAATGGACTAAGGGAGTATCTCCAATGACCAGCTAATACCTTCATTTGTAATGATGTCATACTATCCAAATTTGTGAAGATTTGTGTTTGTCTCAAACATTGTGTTGTTGAAATGTAACAATTTATATTTAAGTATAAAAGGACCTCGGTATTTTCTCTATGGAAATATGTTACTCTGAGTTGTGTGTTTAGTGTTTTTCGGTTTTGTTTTTGATTTTTTTTTTTAATGTGTACCAACCACCAATTTAAATGCTTTCTGAGAGCGGGCTCTGAGAGCACTTTTAGTAGGTACTGCTTCCCCATTTAGAAGGAACCTACTGACAAAATTAAAACCTAAGCACATTTAGAGAGGAAAGGAGCAATGGCAGAAAAAAATAGCAATATTTTATATCCAAGGGGAAAAAAAAGTGCTTACCCTGGAACTGGGAGTAGTCTGTGAATTTGGTTTGAGCTGAAAGGGTGACTGTCTAGCAACCATCTAGCCTGCCATCTTTCCTGCTCCCTATCTGCCAGACTCCATCTGCCAGGAGTGCAGAGTGCTGGGACATGCTCTGTTGAATGGTCTCATGAAGAAGCGCAGGTAGGTCCTCCTCTGGGGCTCCATCTCCTTACTCAGCTAGGGTAAAGGTCCAGATAATACCTTTAGGCCTGCTACTGCCAGTAGTATTGCACCTTTTCAACAACAGCTAACTTCTGACATTTCTTCTCGCAAAATTCTCAATGCAGGACCTCAGTCAGTTCGTGAGTTTTGACTGATGCAAAGCTTAATCTGAGGAATATTTTTCAGTGGAAGAAAACCAGTGTTGTGTAGGAATGTTAAGGGAAGTGTTGGCCTCTCTATGTTGGACACTCTTTTCTCTTCTGACTAGTTTAAATGGACTGTTTTCTGTTTTAGTTTTCTATTTTATTTTTGGAGACTCATAAATAGTTACCCAAATAATTTGCAGTTGAATATTTTACTAACCTCTGTAAGGTGTTTAACCAGAATATCAGTTGGACAGAAGTACCAGGGACTCTGGAAAGCTCTTTATTTCCTAGAGATTAACTGCTATGTTGTAGCCAAAGTTTGTTCATCTATTTCTGAAATAAAAATACCAAACAAAACCAAAACCCAAAAATCAAAAAAACCATTGTGGGACATCTAGAACATCCACTTCCTGTCAAATAGCAACGTAAGCAATTGTGTGCTGTGGCCCCAAGGAATATCTGCTGCTCTGGGGGAATTTTTGATCCTTCCAAATTTTATTCCACTGCAGATTTTTTCGAACTCTCCCTAGGTACTTTCACAGGAACTACTTGTTTTTCTGATATTCTCAATCACTTCAATCAACATGATTGTCAGCTGCTAGTTAAAAACCGGGCTTGGACATAATTACATTTTTTTCATCTACAATCTGCTGGGCTTGTTTCTAATTCATTTTACTGCTCTCCCATCTGCTTTAATTCATTACAGGAAATTTAAATACCTTATTTAATCTGAGTGTAATGTTCATTTCCTTTGTAATTGTCATGTCAAAGAAGTCATAAGGTTTAATATTAACCTTTGAGGTGATCTGCGGATATGCTGAACTATTCTATGGATTATCTAATGTTCGTATATGACATTTCTATGTAGCCAGACCTGTCATTGATTAACAGTGTACTGATGCGTTTGCAGTTTCAGGGCAATGTCTCAATTTTCTGAGGTTTTGTGGATGTTGCTGTGAAATGGCTTTGGTCTTGCAGTGCTAGTTTTCTTGCTTTAGATTCTTTTTCAACTAATCTTAAACATAACAGGACTTCCGATTGGAGTTTCAGTCCCACTGTCTACTAATACTGCTAAACTTAAGTTTCAGGTTCTGTAATACATTATTTTTGTCCTTGAAGAGCTGGAGGCATTAGACATCTATCACTTACTTTGCAGTACCTTATTTTTCCAGGACTCACTGGGCACTCTGGAACATGAGTCAGTGTAATGAACTGCAGCGAGGGCATCTGCAACTCTAATAGACAACCTGCTTAATAAATGTTTATTGATTTAAATTACAGATTATACACATGCATGAAATACTGAAATAAATTAAGTCAGAGCTGATTATGCATCTGTCTATACTTGTCTATATGTCTAAAATAATTATGGCAGTATTTGAATCCATGCAAAAGGGTTAAGTTGTTGAGGAGCAGCTGGTAGATTGCTGAGTTTCTTACTGAATGCGCTAATCAGCTGCAGCACCCCTAGAAGGAGGTTTCTGAAGATACCCCCAAAGACAGAAGACAGCTTTTCAAGTGCTTACTTTCTGTGCATTTTCAGGGACTTTTACCTTGTGGGAAAGTACTACAGACCTCAGCTGGTGCAAGTATAAATATAAGCATGTATCGTAGGACCCAGCAGTAAGTTTGTCTTTATTCCTCTCTGCTTTGGAAGTATTTTCATGCCTTTATTGTATGAGAAATTAATTTTCTCTTCTTCAACAAGCTGTTGACTGTAATGAACTATTATATGTACAGTGCATGTAGTTATCATAACAAGATTCTTGTAAGTTTTGTGCACAATTACAAATTTCCTTATTGTTCCTGACCTTTATCCTTTCTGTGCCCCGAGCCTCCAGTTTAGAGATCTGTCACATATAGAGGACATTAAAAAATCACCTCTGAAATCTTTGCTTTTTAAATCACTGCCTTTCAGCAATGATATGTGAATTGCCAATAACGGCACTTCTGTGTGACTACTTTAACTATTTGAAATAATACAGAAATAACTCAGACACGGTTTACCTGTGTTGTTCACAGTCCCAGGTCATGTTTCAGAAGTTCTGTTCCTAAACTAGGCTGCATTTATTGCAGAGCAGTGGGAGTAGATAGCAGTATTACTTTGTATTAATCTTACAAGGTATCCAAAATGGCCTAGTTTTACTGATCTTTGTGTTCTGCAGTGTAGCATAGGATCATAGAATCACAGAATTGTTTTCATTAGAAGAGACCTTTAAGATCATCAACCATTAACCCAGCACTTCCAAGTCACCTCTGAATCTTGCCCGTCAGCACCACATCTACACATGCTTTAAATAGCTCCAGGGATGGTGACTCCACCGCTTCCCTGGGCAGCCTGGTCAGTTTACAACTGTTTCAGTGATGAAATTTTTCCTAATATCCAACCTAAACCTCCCCTGGAGCAGCTTGAGCCTGTTTCATCTTGTCCTGTTGCCTTGGGAGAAGAGACTGACCCCCACCTCGCTACAATCTCCTTTCAGGTAGTGGTAGAGAGCAAGAAGGTCTCCCCTCAGCCTCCTTTTCTCCAGACTAAACAACCCTAGTTCACTCAGACACTCCTCATAAGACTTGTGCTCTAAACCTTTCACCAGGTTCATTGCCCATCTCTGGACATGCTCTAGCACGTCCTTCTTGAAGCGAGGGGCCCAAAACTGGACACAGTACTCAAGGTGTGGTCTTAAACAGTGCCGAGTACAGATGGACGATTTCTTCCCTACTCCTGCTCACCACACTATTGCTGATACAAGCCAGGATGCCACTGGCCTCCTTGGCCACCTGGGCACACTGCTGGCTCATATTCAGCCAGCTGTCAACCAGCAACCCCAGGTCCTTTTCTGCTGGGCAGCTTTCCAGCCACTCCTCCCCAAGCCTGTAGCAACTCAGGGTATTGCTGTGACCCAAGTGCAGGCACTTGGCCTTGTTGAACCTCATAGCATTGGCCTCAGCCCATTGATACAGCCTTTCTAGATCCCTCTGTAGAGCCTCCCTACCTTCAAGCAAATAGACACAGATGACTAATTTGGTGTCATCTGCAAACTTACTGAGGGTCCACTCAATCCCCTCATCCAGATCATTGATCAAGATGTTAAACAGAACAGGCCCCAGTACTGTGCCCTTGGGCACACCACTTTTGACACCAGCTGCCAAATGGACTGAACTCCATTCACCACCACTCTTTGGGCCCAGCCGTCCAGCCAGTTATTTTTACTCAGTGAAGAGTGAAAAATTCCTTGGCTTTATATTCTGGTGTTCTTGCAGGTCTGTCTTGCATCTTTACTGCTCCCTGGATGGGCACAAAATCTCTTTACAGAATTCCGTCTGTACAGAGATGTAAAGTACTGACTGTCTAATTAGGATCTGAACTCTGGATTACAAAAAATTCTGAATTTGTACATCTACAGCAGTACTTTTTCCTTTCTTCTGTTGTTTGCTGCCTTGAGGACAACAGTAGCCTCACTGGGAGCTTGCAGCATTGTCCAGCATAGTAAGTCACGTTTATGGTTGTGCTAACAAATGGAAACAGTTTGTAGTTCCAGCTCTGCGATACTTTACAACGCTAGCTTGGCCCCAGAGTTCACTCAAACAATCTTTAGGATCTGACTTTTAGATGATGGTTAGATGTTTCATAATGTACTTTTCTACATTTCTACTTTTTCAACTTCAAGCGCCTTGTACAGATCTTGCACAGAGTCATAAGCAACTTTTCCTGCTTGAAAAGTTTCTATCAGTTTTTCTCGCACATTAGAGTACATCTTCTGATCCTCTGACCTCAGGGTACTTGTTAAGGTAAAAATGGGATTTTAGGATGCCCGATAACGACTGAAATGATGTAAGAGGGTTTCTGACTTTCTTACAGTTCCTGCCTGTGTTTAGATAAGTACTGCTTAATTCTTTTTAAGAGGTTCAGATATTTGATTCCTGTATGAAGAACCCACATCCCATAATAAGGTGAGATGCAAGACAAATACCGCCTTTGCTCTTAATTAGATTCAGAGCTAATGTAGGCAGGTCGAAGCAATGAAACTGTACCCAGCAAACAGTAGCTTATATGTCCCACTCAGGGCTGGGATGTTGCTGTCACCCACCTCCAAGTGACATCGGTATGCTTCAGGGTGTTTGCTCAAGGATGAAGATGTGGCCAGTTCAAAGCGCTTTCTGCTTCTAGAGTTGCCCTAATGGGCTTGATTGTGGTTCTGACTTTTCTCAGTGAATATGACCAAAAGCCAGCTGGTATAGGGGGCGGGAGGCAGGGTATGGGTGAGAGGCCATGAGACGCTCAATGTAGTTCTGTCTAATCATAATGAGGTTCCTCATATCCACACCTGTACTGTCCGAGTGAGGGCGCTGGTAAGCTTGGTCAGTGAACTGGGCATAAGAGCTGCTTGTCCGACTGAAAAGGAACCATGCCAACTCGGCAACTCCCATCCCCAATCTTTTATGTTCAGAACATACGATTTTTTTAATGTTTTACTAAAACCCAAAGCTGAATCAGTTCCACTGTCTGATTTACCAGACACTGGCACAGGCTGCAGCAGGTGGGCAAATGGTGTAAAGGTGAGAAAAGGAGAAAGGGCAATGACTGGCTTAAGCTGTTTGTTGGACTGTATTCTCAGTGTCTATTATCATAGAGTTGCTTAATTGTCTTAATGCTCCATATGATTTGTCTTTTTATGCATATTAGATTCTCATTATTATTTTACATTTGGGTTTACTTAAATTTGTTTTATCACATAGTCTTGAACTGGCTGCACTCCAGAGAGCTTTTCCTGAATCCTCGTAAGTACTTTCATCACTTCATATTTTGGATCTAAATCTCTTTGCTTGTAGCTGTATTGACTTAACTTACTGAAATGTTTTATTCCATTTAGTATAACAGGATGAATATTATGTTAGCAAAAAGAGGAGGTTAATGATCCCTATTTAGTTAGAAAACTGTGATATATTTTACTAATTATGTTGGCTGACTGCTGAGGTTTGGAAATGTCAGCTGCCTTCCATGAGTTTTTGGTACCATTTGTAGAAGTAAACACTAATAGTACTTACTTCAGAAGGGTGTTAAATGGTTAAATTAACGTTTGTACATTCTGAAACTCTTAGATTGCTAACAGTCTAGTGCAACAATTTGTGTTGCCAGTGTTAAGTATCACCCGATTTCTGTATTACATATTCATGTGCTTTAACAAGGGAAAGGAAGCAGAATGTAATACTTATTGATGTTTTTAAGTCCTTTATTAGAGAAAATGTTTTATTAATAGCCTGGAAAATCTTCTTTGCAAATATGAGCTTTAGGTTGGCTTTTTATTTTTTGTTACTTTTGAAGTCTAAAGACTGTATAGAGGAGCTATTACTGTTTCCTAAACAGTTTCTGGGATGTATTTGCAGATTTACTCATGTTTCATCTTGGGGTAGTTCTAAAGATACTATTTCATGAATATGTAGAGTATGTTTGCTATCATTTTTTGTGCTGTAGATTGATGGCAAATTCCTAGTGTATTCAGAACGTGGCCTGCTGTGAAATACACTGTATAACCTATGCTTGTTTCTTTGGCAACCCAGTCTTCATTATTGACATGCAATGGATCCGTAGTGCAGTATTACTATATTCTGAAAGCATTAAATGGAATTTGTAGTTTCTCTGTTCTTTACAATTCTGACACCAGATTTAACTCTACCATTCATGATTTTGCTTCCCACACCACAGATAATTTTCTGTTGAGTCAGCTCACTCCCTCTTTCTGTATAAATACCTTTGCTAAATCCTTTTCACTCATAGGTCTTTAGAACTATGCACAGTTTTGACAATTTACCATCTTTCTTACACTGTCACTTCTCATCAGGTCTCATGGACACATTATATTGATCTATATTTTAGCTTCTTTCTCACTATCATTTTCTCACTGAAGATTCCCTAACGTAGTTGGAAGTGGAATTATCAGGAAAAGGCATTTCTAGTTTGACATTAGCTGTAGTCTAGAAAACAAATGAAACAATCTTGTAGGAGAGATAAAGGAGGATTTAGAAGAATCTATGTATGACTGCAGGAAATTTGGTAGTAGTTTGAGTGGCAGAAATGTCTACATGAAATAAATACTTTGAAATAGGTTTAACTGTGTTCAGTGGGCAAGTGTATCATTAAGAAGCGTAGAAGTGAAAAGGTATAGAAATTCTGACAGAGTTCAAACCATTCATGCAGCTGACATGAGAATGTAAACCATGTACAGTAGTTATTGAGGAAATTACCAGTGGTCATGAAAATAATATTGACTTCTAAAATTTATTCAATAAACTGCTATAGAGCAGATCAAATATACTACAAAATGTAGTATGTCCTCATACACAAATTGCTTTTTAAATACATGTAGAAATTGTTATGTAGTTTTAACATGAGGAAAACATAGTCATAGAAGATTCCAGAGTTCTGCTACAATGGTTATTTGCCTTCATGCTTATTTGGCACACTCAGTACTAAATAGATACCTAAAAAACAGTTCCATGAAAAGTGCTGAAAATAAAGTACTGAGGTATTGAGAAAGTATCAAAAAGCAATTGTAGCTTGAGTATGTTGGAAAATTGAGAAAAATTAAAGAGCAGTACTTAAAGAATAGTATGGCTTGAATACAAAAGTCTTCTAACATCATTAACATACAACATAACATGGCTTGCAATACAAAAGACCGAAGGCTAGAAGTTGTCACACTTCTTGTAACAAAAATTGCTTCATAAAACAAACTACCTGGGATACCAATCTGGAAAAGAGTGGAATGAAAATTTCTACAGGCGCTATACTTTAATAAGCAAATTGCATAGAAGTGGAAAACGAAATATTAGCTTGTTGGATGTAGACAGTAAATAAACCCACCAACATAGCAATATTGATTGTGATTGCAGAATTTGGATGTCTGGTATGACACTGCATGCAGTGATAAAACTCCAGTTGAGGGCAGCTAGCCTCCATTTCCCTTCCATATGAAATCATAAGTTTACTGAGTGATCTCCTATGATTTTACTGCCAGCATTTGTGGGTGTGATTATGGTGGAGTGTTTGAAATAGGTAAGTAGATGCTTCTCGCCAGTCGTGAATCTTATGATTCATACCCTTCTCAGTGTAAAAAAGGAAAAGTTGAGATCATAACCTCACACGACAAAGCAGGCTTCCACATTGCAAACTGAACCACTTTTGAATGGCCCAGTGATTCCAGAAATGAAATGTCTGTTCTCTGTAACCTGCTTGCCTGCCTTTTTAGCAGTCTGCTGCGATAAGAACAAAGGACTAGAAATTTCTGTTGAATGTAGTCCCCTGCTGTCACAGGTAAATGTGAAACATTTAATTCCTCTCATTGATGTTTTTTAACTGTTTCTATTGCTGTTGCACTGTTTCACCCGTTCTACCATTGTTCCTTTGATCATGAGAACAGCTAAACTGTCCATTCTCTTGGATGTGATGGTAGGAGGTGATGTTCAGGATGCAGCATGCGTGCACCGTGTGCTGTTCAGGACTTGGAGGGGGAGTACAGCTCATGCACTTCTGCCCCAGAACATCAAGTGTAAGACAAAAATCAGTCAGGAGTCTAAGCTGCTGTAAATAATGTAGGTGATCAACATAGCTACATCAGTACTTTTTTTTCAGTTACAAATATTCACTCCTTCATTTTGAGACACATTTTTCATTTCACCATTAAGGCTTCTATATTCCATTTCTCATTTCCCCCTGTATTAGTTATTCATAACCTTTATATTTCTATGATTAGCACAGGCTACAATGTTGTCTTTCTTTTCATCTTGCTCATTTTTACTCCAACAGTGAAAACCACACTGATTAGACTGGAACAAATTCTTCATCCCGTAGTAGATTACATAGCCCTTAATGTAGACATTATCTTTTTTACAATTCGCTTATTCAGTCTTTTCCTGTGTAGTGCGTATAGTCTTTTCCCCTATTGTGCATATAGATGTAGATCATTTAGACCCCATGCATCCACTTGATTTATACATATCTTCTGAAACCAGACATACTTTTAAAATAATTCAAATTCTTTGTAGTAAGGTTAGGGTGGCGGGGTTTTTTCTCTTATCTTAATTTCTTTCTCTCCTTATTATCCTCTCTGCTTTGTCTTTGACATTTCAGTTTCACATTTTCCCATCCATTAAGTGTTAGCAGAATTCATGAGTTTGTCTGTTTAAACAAAATTATTTCTACCACTTTCTCCTTCTCTTTCACATTCATCACCACTCACATTTTGTAAAGCAAAATTGACTTCAAGTCTCAAGAGTAAGTATATATAGTATAAAAAGCAAAACTACTGGTTGGCATTAAAATTTCAGGGTAGCTTCTGTGAAATGATAGGGTAAAATAGAAAACCTGCATATGAGATGTATTATATATAGGAATGTCACGGTAAAAATTCTGAGGACCCTCATAATATTGAATGAGATGAAAGTGGTGAGAATTGTTAGAGTGAAGACAAAGAACATTAAGTCTAACATTGTTAGCATCTGAATTTTTTTCAGTCTTCTATACTGATGAGTTTTTAACCATTTAGTATAGGAAAGGGAATTTAATTGTATGGTGCACACTACGTAACAGCTGTTAATAACTGACTGGTCTATAGAGCTGCCTCAGGAGGGGATCTTGCTGTAGTTCTTGGAAAGTATCTGCCAGAGGTTTTATCTGAAGAGTGCGTTGTTGTCAGGCCCAAGCTAACACAGCAAGTGAAAGTCTGAGGCATTATCTCCCTCCTCCTTTCTAGTGCCCAGAAACAAAATAAAAGAGAAATACGTACCACAAGAGTGTTATCACGAGAACGTGAACAAGCATGAACAAGTTACAAGCAGAAGTAAAGAGGTTTTACAATTTAATAAATATGTCAGTGCTAAAAGACCGTAAACTGGTACTTGAGATGCAAGTTTTATATTTCAGAAAACTTGTGCAATGTATTTATATTGGTCTTGTGATCAAAATCACATGAATAGTAGATTCTTGCAATTCACAAAAATCTTTCCACTAGTATATAACCTTTTATCTACACACACAGTCTGTTAATTCTTGATTAGTTTTGGTAGCAAGTCCTTGTATTACAATGCCAATTATCTAATTAAAAAATGCTGGTTACTGGTGTATTCACAGTTGAAAAACCAACCTTGTTTTGGTGAAATGGCAACTTAACATCCACCTGATGCATGAAAAAACCCTCTCACATCAATAGTGTAGTGAAATTTCAGTTTTTTTCTTTTTTGGTCACATACAAACTTTACTATTCGCCCTAAACAGACTCATCATTTTGACTGGTGCATGGAAAGTAGAGAATAAAAGTAAGACAGGAGGTTATAAGACCTGTTAAAGCACTAGGTATGAAATGGCTGTCACTCTTCACTCTCACAACCTCAGACATAATTATTACTGCTTAACGGCTGACAGGCTAGAGATGGTTTTTACAGTCTAAATGTTAGGAATGGATGATGGCAGCAATAAATTCCTGTCAGTAACAGCTTTCAAATACTAAAAAAAAAAAAAAAATCCAGTTGTATCTGGTCAGAGTGATAAAAGCACATAAGTTCACAAATTAACTGACTTTAAAAGGATTTGTCAGGTTGGAACTGCTAGATGGTTTTTACAGTCTAAATGTTAGGAATGGATGATGGCAGCAATAAATTCCTGTCAGTAACAGCTTTCAAATACTAAAAAAAAAAAAAAAAATCCAGTTGTATCTGGTCAGAGTGATAAAAGCACATAAGTTCACAAATTAACTGACTTTAAAAGGATTTGTCAGGTTGGAACTGCTGGATTTCAAAATTTATTTCTCTTTTTTGAACCATTTTGTAGCTACAGACTACTGACTATTGTTAGAGAAAATCGAGTCAGAGATGAGCAGAAGGGCAAACATGAGTTTTTTATCTACACTTTATCAGACTGACTGTATTTTTGGATAGTGTATGAAGGATTTGGTAGTAAAGTACCTCATCTTCTGCTGATGAGGCAAGAAAAAGTGTTCAGCTTTGGGCTATAAGCCTAGCCCACGTGTCCTCATCAAACGTGTTTAGGATACTAAAATTTTAATACAGTTAAATACTATTCCTTTAGGACTTTTTTGTTTTGGCTCCTATTGTCTTCCAGCTTTAGTACTAAAGACACAAAAGAGGTAGTATCTGACTTCATGATTAATGCTTGGGCAATGCACAATAAAGCCCTCCAAGCCCCTAAACAGACTAAATCTCACTGCTGCTTTGTTTATTGTGCCATTCTGTCTTTAATTCATGGTGGAAAGGGGGGAGGGTTGGGGTGCTGTTACCAGAGGTGAGACCAAATCTGCTGGCAGTACATTTATGGCATTGAATCGTCTCAATGTTTAGATCTAGGCTTTTGGTGAAACACAGCATAGCCAAAGTAGGCCTACGACTTCTCCTGTCTTCAAATTCTTTCCTACTCCGTCCTTCTCACTCCTGTTCTCCACTCTGGCATGGCCACAGCTCCTGGAAACACCAGTGCCAGCCCTCTTCCTCAGCTACACTTGACCTCAGCTTCTTGTGCTTAAATAGCTTTTCACAGTGGTGCTGCCAACGCTGATTGATTCAGAGGTGCCACAGGCTCCCCCCTTTGTCTCAGCTGTGTCCGGTGTCTTGTCTGCTGGGGAATCAGCTGGAACCAGCTGGTCAGACAGCAGCCCCCACCTTCTCCCATAGGCTCTCCCTCTGCACACACCCCCTTGCAACAGAAACTTTGCCAGTACAAGGTGGGGAGACTTTCAGCAACCCACAGGACTTGGAGAGCTGCAACAACGCAAGAAGAGCTGTAAGGAGCTGGCCCAGCTGGGTGCTCGCCCTGCTATCTAGGAGCTTTTGGCTCCTGGTCTGCCAGGCCCCTGTGCCAGGCTTCTGTCAACACTGCTGTCAGGCCACTGGTCTGTGCTCAGATCCACGGAGCCAGAGCTCAGCCCCACTCCAACTTACCCACCAGCAGGAGAAGCCTCATTTCCAGTTTTCTGCGACGCTTTTTCCAGGAATTAATTTACCAGTGTGGTTTTGAAGTAAACCCTCTTCTATGTGAATAGGGTCCAATAACCCCCTTCTGTGGTTTCCCATCTGTTCCCACTCAAGTGTTGCTGTTTTGGACTACTGCTGTCTCCTACTCTTCCACAAAAACTCCTGTAATAGATATATCACTCCAAAGAAAAAAAGATGCAAGGAGTAGAAGGTTTCACAAGGCCTCTACCAGAGCTGTCCTACTGGTTAGCAGTAGGACATTTGCCTCACATAAACCACAAATTATACTTTCTCAGCAGAAGGGAATAGAACTATTTTACATCCCTGCTTGCAACAGTTCTCTTCTATTAAAAGCGCCTTGAGTTTTAGACAGTGGGATTAATTTGTATTGGGCCATGCAAGGTACCTATGCCTGACCATTGTTCCCATCTCAGCACTACCATCCTCTTTAGCTACTCTTTTGGACCTTCAAAGGATGCTACCTTATTTTGTTTCTCCAAACCAAGACCACCTTGGGCCTTTAACAGAGGAGCTGCTGAGAGACCAGGTTCCTCAGAAATGAGACAGCGTTTTGTCAGTTCAGCACAGTGAACTGTGCATCTCCCACACCCAGAGTCTTGGGAGTTTTGAATCTGCTCTGTGCCTTGTGTGCATGCTGAGCTGTTTCAAACCTTTCTTTTAAAAATCAAACAGCTTTTCTTTCTGCTAGAGTTTTTTCCTAACAAACATCTCCAAACTTGTTTCCATCGCACTGTCTTCTCTTAAAAAGAAACTGCTTGCTCCTCCTATTATCAATGTAACTATACATTTCATGAGAAGGGCACTCCAGTTGTGTCACTATAGCTTGGATATGAGCTTTTCTCCAAAGATTTCAGTAAAGATCCCTTTCCATGCTTTGCACATTACAAGAATCCATCCTGGGCTTCTTTGGAAAACTGCTCTCATAAGCCATGTTCCTCATAATACAGATCAAGCCCTTGCAGACAAATGTGCAGGGAGTGCAAAACTTGTGTTGCAAGTATTCAGCCACCCAGTGCACGTCAACTGTTCATTCACAGAGCACGCACAAAGACATTTCCTGGTGGCAGCCTGGTCCAAGTGGAAATGTTTTCTGCTAATACAGATACTGTGCATGTTGCATTCCAATCTTTCATCAGACATACAAATAACAGTTTATTGTTTTCTTCTTGTTGTACTGTGCTTTGTTTTGTTTATATGTACTATGTATATAATTTATATTGCTTTTGTATTCTTTATACTGTACCTTATACTGGTTGTTAGAGGGCTCTTAGTCTATACACATGGCCTCACAGATCAGCAGACTTTGTGGCTACAGCAATAAAAAGACTGCAAAGCTATTTTAGATTTATACTAGAGTTGAAAAGGCTGACTCCCGCATGAGCTGTGTTTGAGTTAAACACAGATTGTCACATCCTCTATAATCAGAATTATATTAAGAACCTCCCCAAGACATGAATTTATCTAAAATAACTCACCAGCATTGTCCCCTTCAAACTGTACTGTCTTGAATGCATCTTGAAAGAGCCAAAAATATTAAGGGATCCACTCCTGACTGAGAGTGCTTTTTTGACACTCTGATCTATTTTCAAACCACTTCCCTTTCAGATAAGGCTTAGGAGTGTAAGGCAGTGATGGTTAAACAGCAGTGCCCCAGCAACGTCCTTGTTTTGCAGTTTCACACACTGTTCAGGATCCCCTCGGGACCAGGGTCTGCTCACAAACACCTTCCCAACCTTCCTGCAAAAAACTGCTCCTTCTCTACAGCCTGCCACCCTCAGTGGCTTGAGGGCAGCCCCAGCTCTGTCTTTGACTGCCAAGCCGGAGGGATTCTGATACCAGGGGATATGCAAAAGCAGTGCCCAGAGAAAAACATCTACTGCAGTGAGCTCCCCCAAAAGCCTTATTTTTTGTTAACCGAGGGAGCCATTTTGTTTAAATGAAAATAATGTAACTTAGGAAATGCAGCTCCATGTTTCTGGACAGAAGTTAACATGTCAAATAGGGAAAATGTAAAGTAATCAGTCAGACAAAAAAAAAAAAAAAAAACCCCAAACAAACCCAAACCAAAAACGAAAAAGTTAACATGTCAAATAGGGAAAATGTAAAGTAATCAGTCAGACAAAAAAAAAAAAAACAAAACCCCAACAAAACCGAAACCAAAACCGAAAAAAAACCCCAACCCAACAACCAGAACTGAAGAGGCTCATACCCATATGAATATTCAGTTTGAGCAATGATACCAGCATCATAGGAAGGAGACAGTGCTCCAGTACAATAAAACGGATGTAAAGGCACATTTTCCTTCTGTGTGATGAATCTAAAATGCAGCAATCCAGATATGTTTCTGTGCCAAAAAAGTATTAAAGTTTGTAAGTTACCCACAAGTGTTACTGCTTTCCACTGGAGTAAAAGAGTCCTCAGGGTCTTGAAGTTCATGCACTGATGCACAGATCAGGAGAAGATCTGTGCCCACAGTTCACCCACTCTGCCATTCGGAGGGAGGTCTCCGGGGGTTCTGCTCAGCATAACTGAAGTGAAAGGTTTACACTTAGACCCTCAAGGGCAGAGGAGGAAACTGAAAAGCAGGTGCTGCTCACCTAGTTGCTTCAGTCAATTAACATGGTGGTTAAGATAACCTGAAGGAAGTTGAAATCATGCCTTTCATGGTTAGTGCCCTAACAACTAAAATATTATAAAAAAACAGAGTGCGCATTTCCCTTCTTAAATTCTGAGACTTGAGTATTTCTTTCTTCTTTCCTATCTTCTATGTTTTCTAGGGTTTTCCAATCACTCATAAGCTGGATTTGATACTGCTCAATTTTGCCTCGTGTGCTTCATTCCTGTTGTTAGACTATGTTGGCTGAAGAGTGAGTAGCTCTGTGACGCTCATTCTGCTTTTCTCACTCAGTGATCTCCAGCTTTGTTACTGCTCTATTCTGTGCGTATTTGGAGACTTTCAGTTACTTAAGGCTTATTTTCTCTTGATGGATAACTTGGATTAAAATTTTGAAAAGATTTGAATAATTATCCTAGAATAACTGTGTTTATGAGCTACGGAATTGCCATAATGGTTTATCTCAAACTGTTTTAAAAATGGATTGTGTTAAACCAGATGTGGCACTTTTATCCTGGAACAAGAGTATTCATGGATGAATTATTCAGGGACTACTGTTCTGGAAAAAACTATTCTTGAGTAAGTATGTCTGAGAAGCTCACATGTAAAAAGGCTTTTCCACTGATGTTCTCCACAGTTTGCTTATCACTCACAATACTTAGTGTAACAGCAGTCTTGATGCAGAGGTGAAAAGAACCACAAATCTCACTTGATGTGCCATGTGGGTTGTGTTTTCTGCAAGCAGCTTTGATGTTCCTTTATAACCATTAAAAGTTTATCAAAATGCATGAGAGATATCTATTATAATCCAGAGGAAAAATCCATTAATATCACATATCACATCAAATGAAAGTTATGCCCACACATTCCCTCCCCAAACACCCAAACATCAAAAAAACAACACAATTAAATGTAGGAAAGGGCAGGAGAATATTTTTATGCTGTGCTGAGTAATCGATTAAACTATTAAAAAGTGGATCAATAATGAGACCTTCTGCCTAGAAATCCAGCCAGTTCAAAACAATACTGGTGTAGCTCTGTGACATCGTGATGCAGCTGACGTTTCCTGACCTTGCATACTTTGAAGGCAAATTCTATAACCTTCACACAGTAGTTTTGAGAATGAAAATAACCCATAAGTATTTGAAGTGTAATGACAATAAGGAAGAAGAATTCTATAGAAAAAACACAGTGGTACAGCTGGAGCTAATAGCAATAAATTAAGGAAAAGGTGAAATGTAGGTGGGCTATCACGAGAAAATTCCTGTTTGTAAATTACTAATTTATATTTGGATACAAAATAGTTTCCCGAGACAAGTGGGGATAACAGTCTTACTGGGATCTTTTCACTCTGGTCTAAGTGCAGCTCTACTCACATGTAACACTAATATAGTATTGGCAGACTATTTGCTCTGTACTTCAGTGTTTGTCCCATGAAGTCTTCTTGTTTCTGTTACGTACTGGGAAACTGTTATAAGAGTGAGTTTCACAGATGTACAGAATAGGAAGAAGCGAGCAGGCATAAACTGATGTCCTAAAATAATATTCATTCCTGACTGAAGCTTTAAAGATGTTATTGTTTCCTTTGTAATCAGCTCTAGCTGCATTTTATATTTTTGGCCCCTAGGAGACTTCTTATTGCAGGATCCTCTCAAAATTAGGTTCTTATTTTCCAAGGTGTGTACGGTGTTAGATCATCTGTGTAATTGCAGTGCAACTCAGCAGGCTTTTGCTGAGCAGTAGCTTTCAAGGTAACTCCCTGTTGGTCTTCTCTGGAAGAAACTGATTAGCAGCTTGGCTTTAAAGGAATTTTTTTTTTTAAATTCTTCTTAAATCAACTTTTCATAGGTTGTAACCATTTTCCTTCTCCTATTTTTGGAGGAGAATCATTCTTTTTCCAGTACCACAAAGTTGGTATGTGTTGATCCTAGTCAGCAGAGCCAAAGATATATATGAAAGAAGCCAGGCAGATTAAGCTGCTTTGCAATTAAAGATGAATCATCAGTTGTTTGGATTTATTTCACTCATCTCTTTAAATTGTAACCCTGAAAGATTAAGAAGAAATAAATTAGGTTTTAAATTTAAATTAGGTTTCTCCTTCTTTTTGGCGACTTCTGAAATTGTACTGCAGCACTTAAGGAGTTAAATTTTCACAATACCCTCAGTATTGCAGCACATTATTTTAGGTGGTCTTCTCCAGGTAGAAGCTGTGAATGAAATTCTCAGTATAGACATTAATATGCTTCTGCAGACTATACCTGCAAGGTCAGGAAATGTTAACAGCTTTGTCCATTGAAAAAGCACAAATCTTTAAGAGAGCAACATGGACCATAACCTTAATCACCAAAAGTCTCCTCTGTCTTTGAAAATGCTGTGGTTTCTTCTTGCAGATGCTGTGAGACAAGTGGACTCTGCAAGCAAGCGCAGAATAACTTGATAATACATTTACGGTGAATTGGAAATGCTTGAGGTATATCACATCAACTCTGCTTACAAATTAGGTCCCAATCACTTTTTCCCTATTTTTTCAGAAACAATTCAGTATATATTAGCCAGGAGGAAAAGAAGAAATAGATGATGTACAAAATTCCCGCTGTTTTTTCTTGCTACTTACTCTTACATATATGAGTGATGACATATTGCAGTAACCAATTTATTCAACAGTGTTGTTTAGTTCTGAATCAAGAAGAAAAAAGTCACATTGCTCGTAAAGAATTGTATAATTTCTATATTCAAGAAAACATATGAAGTTCAGCTATTTCTGGGGCACAGTATTACTGCAGAGAGGAGAAAGAACAAATATGATCATCTTCTGTGAAAACTGTTGAACACTTAGATTGCAAACTATTTTGTTGTGATTGTAATGTCTGTATTAATTAAACGAACTGTTAGGTACCTTTTTGATAAAGATTAAAGCCCTTCAAGCCGCCACTTTACAATGCTTGGTTTCAACATTTCATAGCTTAGATGAGAAGAGTATACACAGTTTGGGGCGTATACCTAAGGAATACTCACCACAAAAATTGCCAGCTCTGGAAATCTAGTTTGGATATAGTCCACATCTGTCCTCATTCTTTCTCAATCCGAGGTTTGACACACTAGTCAAAGGAGCCCGTAAACGGACTTTGCATAGCGTTTCAGTGCACATAGACTGGAGTCTCTTGTGTGTGTAAATCTGCTCAGCATATCTGAACTGTTGATTTATACAAGCAGAAAGATCGCTTTTTACTCAGACTTAAATTGCTGAAACTATTTCTCTCTAGAATAATACATAAAATTTAATGTTATCACAGTTTTCCATGGGTTTTAGTGAAGATTAGTGACAACTGGTCATCTGCTCCAAATTTATATGAATTTAATCGGAGCGGCTCTGTGCTGGTAACTACGAATAAACTCTTTGTTAACTCTGACCTTAGTACATTTCTGTAGATATTGCCAAAATATATCTACTGAAAATACGTGCTTATCTCAGAGAGTTTTGGAAATTTCCATAACATATTTTTGTAGCTTTAGGCTTGTTGGTGTATTACTAAATTTTAAATTTTCCTGCCCTCTGCCTTGTATATTATCTGTAAAAACACATATTAAAAAAAACTTTGTATTTTCCCTCTAGATTAATAAAATTGATTTGAACCTGCTTACTCTGAAAGTCCACAGTATTTCTAATTAAATTGTAAATCCTATATTTCATACATTGCTGTATTTACATCACACTTTTGAATTCAAGTCTCAGGCACCGTTGATCCTGAGAAGAAAAATTAGATTTAACTTTAAAATAGGACTATGAATGTTAAAGGGTATTGAAGATTGGTTTGATTGTAGCCAAAGGTTAAATTTCTGTGGCTGTGAATGTGAGCAGAGTTATTCTGGCAATGAGTAGTTTTCAAAACCTGTGCTATGTACCTGATTTCAAATGATTTGCAGTAGGAGTTGGTTTCTTATGCTCTACAGATGTCATAAAATCAGTTAAAGAATGTATCTAAATCTCTACTGGGTTATCATTTATTCACAAGGATGTTGCAGCGAACTTTAGAAATTAACAAATCACTCATTGAGAGTCTGTGGCATGGATTTAATATTTAGGTAATACAAGGATCTAAGTTTTTAGACTTCGGCATTACTAGATAGAACATATCACTAAAATACAGTAAAATTCAGGGTAACCTGGATACTGATGACCTGTAACACTCCTCCTTTTGACTGTTTTTATTCCAGAGTTTTAACTAGCCCCATAGTTTGAATAGACAAAAAAATAAAATAATAATAATAAAAAAATTCTGAACCTTCCAAAATCTAAATTAAAACTTTTCTATACAATTGTGGTTTGACAATAACTAATATTTTCCTAGTGTCATTAATTGCATTGTCTTCTGCCAATTCAAAGAAATAACACTGTTAATCCAAAAAAGATTGCCTGAGAGTTCTCATCATGGAACTGTCAGACGGGAAAATAAGTAGACCTGTAAGACCTGTATGTAAGTTGAAGCAATGCTGTAAAATGGTATATCAAAGAATATACAGAGGATATTAGAAGTACAGTGATTCAAAGGAAATAGGGGTTAATTGTTCTGCTAATATTGTTAATTAATGAAAATTCCTTTTCTGCAAGTAAATATTATTTTTTTAAAATAAGGAATTGTAAAGGCACTTCTTGTCAAAAAGTCAAACAATTTTTTACTTAGAAGTGCTGTAAAAAAAGTCATTTTCAAACTAGGAAAATATAGGTGTTGTGTATTGTTGGGGGGTCTCTCCCCAACTGTTAGGGTCACCAGTTGTGGTGGGCACCAGTTGTCGCGATGGGTTGGGACGGACAACGCTGCAGCAGCTTGTGTGCACACAAAGCCTTGATTGAAATACAAGTGCAGCCTGCACACTGCAACTGCAACTGAACCGCGTTCTCTCTTATCACAATGCTTTATAATCTTCTAATCCAACGCTGCAGCAGCTTGTGTGCACACAAAGCCTTGATTGAAATACAAGTGCAGCCTGCACACTGCAACTGCAACTGAACCGCGTTCTCTCTTATCACAATGCTTTATAATCTTCTAATCGTTGTTTATTATACGTGCTTTACTTGGATTGGTTTCAAGTGCACTCTCCTCCAATCAGCTACTGACCAAGCCTCTCTGTCTCCTCCTAAACGACACGCCTCCTGCTGTTGACTGACAGCAGGCTAATTTGACTTCTTCCCTGCCAGGGTCACTCCCACAGTGTATCAGTGAAAGGGAACAATAAAATAATCAAGAATGCCTCTGGAATGTGAACATTCCAGAAAGAGTCAGAATAGCCTCTTGGGATTGCCGCAGCAAATACAGCTTAGTAGAATTATCGATTCTGTACTAGGAAGGACCTGTTCCTGCATTTATTGTGGAATGAGAAAGTGAAACCGAAGTCTTCTGCAGCCCTTTTCTGACACACTCATCTGGTGCTGAGCTGATGCTGGACCAAATATTTTCCCCAGAATATCTTTGGGGAGGAAGAACTGGAAGTGATAGATATTTTAGAGGAAAGGGGGCAGATCTCGTTTTGGTTTTTTTAGCCGGTGAAAAATCTATTTTGTCATCAGCAGCTGTCCTTCACCACCTGAAGAAAGGCGATTCATCAGTTTGGATAAGATAGCTGTATATAGATGAGATAGCTGTAATAGTGTAGATAACTTAAATCTTTTGTTCTTTTGTATTTTTCGTTGAGTAGTATGGACTTCGTAACTCTGTACATAATGTGATACTGTTAAATTAATTTCCATTGAAACCATTAGTTTCAAGGCTTTCTTTTACCCTATTGTGGTCTTATTTGTCCTGACTGATTAGTAGTCTGCTTCTTATGCAATTTTAATCAGAATAGTACAGGTTTATTTAGAACTCCTCTAGGGGTAGAACAGCAGCTAAACCAAATATCTTATTATTGCTCCCTCATCTGGATGCTCTTTTCTATTGCTCTGTTCCATTTTAATAGAAGCTCTGTAAAATACCATACTCTATTTATTAAAAATAGTTTCTAGCCCAAAGGGGAGGAAGTTAGGGAGAAAATTTGCTGTATGAATTGTTCGACAAGTCTGTTTCTGGGTCGACCAGGCCTGTGGTATCATACAAACAAAACAAAACAAAAGGATTTCCAAACCCAATCCTATCCCACAGTATTTATGAATTGTTTAAGTTTGTTCTTTGTAAACAATTCAATGCCAACAATCCTTTTTTCTTTAGTTTGGCAGGCAGCTGTCTTCAGACTTTTGATACCTATAGTGTTATTTGTTGTCCAAAATATCCTCTAAAAGTGAATGCAGACAAAGTACGGTCCTATTATTTTGTTTGACTATTTCCTATTGGTTTTCTGTGACTGAGTTTAAAGTTGATTTTCTGGTTGTTGACTGAGACTATGTAACGAACACCAATAAAAGAAATCTCAGCTTCTCGTTGCCAGTCTTGCATTGCTCTCAGAGCTCAAGCTGCTGCAACTGACAGTTTCGATTGGAACCTCCACTTCCATTAAATAATGGAAATTTCTAGCTTTTCAGGTGAAAATATAACCTGATTGCAATGATGGAAAACTGATACCAAATTGTTTATCCCTGTGCTGGTTTTATATGTTACATTTTGGTAAAAAGGAAGGGATTAAGAGAGTTCCAATTCACAGTCTTGAACCCAGTTGGCAGTGTTTAATAACAGGAATTGTGTTTACTTGGGCTAAGTGGCAGTTTTCCTGATTTCATTACTTGATTTGGGTGTGTCAGGAAATCACCAATATTAGGTAATTTCGTATTTTACAAATAGGTTCTAATCAGGTTGGCAACCACACTTTACTGTTCATCTTGGATACAGCTGGCATCAAGACAGAGAGTGTCTCTGACCACACCAATGTATAAAAAGATGCTGCTCCGTTCGTTCTTTGTCCATGTGAAGTAGCAATTTTATGTTTTTGAGAATATGAAAAAATTTTAAGCCGTATCTGTGATGTGTGAGGAAATCACTTTAATTTCTTATTTCACCCTTGGTCAGTAACAGACCGTATATTGAAGAGGAGATAAGAAATGTATATCCTGGTTAAAGTTAAGCTTTATGTCTCATGTTTCGATAGGATTTGACTAGATACTTTAATTAACAATCGACTGGATCCTCTAGGAAGCATATCAAAAAACATAATTTTCTGGTCACTTGGTGACCTAAATACCGTTGAAATAGTCTCACTAAATGATCAGCAGTTTTAATGAACTCCTCTTCACCTTGAATATTGTGCACTTGGAGTCATAACTGAAGTATTTCACTGAGAATAGCACAAGAAATCCAGAAAAGGAACATTAGACTGGAAAAACAAACAAAGAATGAGAACCATCATACAGAATAATTATTTGTAGATGTGTCGCAATCTGTGATTAACAGGTTTTTGCAAATTGCGACTCAGATTCACGCATTTTCACTTTTTTCTTGTACATGTCCTCCTTTAATCTTTGGTATAACTTTTGCAGTTCAAAGTTTTCCATTAAGAAAGCAGAAAATGTAGCTAGATAGATGTCCTATTGATATCTTCCCCAAACTGTATGTAGGACTTACGGTTCCTCTTGTGGATCTGCTGGCTGGATTACATGGTCCCTCTGCCTTGTAACTTTGCAAATTGCTCTTTTCCTTGTTGAGAGTCTTCACACCAATTTCAACAATCCCATCTGAAACCTGTTGGTGCACAGTGGATCGGACAGCTCACAGCGTGTGGATTTTGATGGTGTAGTCACGCATACATTCAAAGAACAGAAGACTGAGACTGACATGTAGTACAAAAGACCAATATGACTTTTTCCCATTTAAAAGGACCATGTGTCTCTGGAATAGTGTCATCTTTCCCTGAGAGGTTAGGAGATAAATTCATTGTATACATATGTATACAGTATACACATATATACATGTATACTGTACACATCGTATTTGTTTATGTTTAAGTATGTTCATGGAGCTGCATTAGTATGGTTTAACTTTTATTCCTGCTTAAACAGATATTCTGTACTGCTGAATTACCTTGTATTTAAAAATAACATGGCAAAAATGAGTATGCCGATGTAGTCCTCTCCTGCAGGGTTACATCATCAGAATTTGATTATCCTCTGAGCTGGCCAATGACATAATGAGATTAATTTTTAATAATGAGAGTTAAGTTATTTAACCTCTGCTATTAGCAAAAGCATCGAGTTTTATTACAACTGCTGAAGGTCTGAGCCCGGAATTTTTCTAAATAATGCAGAATGGCAAGTCTGCACCAACCTCTGAAACTGAAAGATGCTGAATTCCCATTTCTGAAACATATTGTACCTCAGGGGAACAGTAAGATGTTTTCACACTGTCATCTAATGAGATGAGCATTACTGAAAGTGTAACCAAACCAAACCTTAATTCCCACCCCCATCCTTTCCCCCCCACCTCGTTTTTTATCTCTGCTACAACTGCTAGTTTTTCTTAAATACCTGGGACAAAATACAAAAACAATGAATGTATTTGAGGAGGAAATAGATTATGTATCACTGAGTTACAGCTCTAACAAACTGAATAACAATTTGCATGATTTTTTAAAAACTAAGCTTCAGTTTGAAAATTCTAAACTGGGAAAATTCTGTCCAAGGTCATTGGGAAAAAAAATGCTGTCCTGGGTTCTGATATGAGTTTTGAACTTAATTAGATGTGTTAATGGGCTGTGATGACAGCCAGTGAGCTACCTGAAACACATTTCAGATGGCAGAAAGAAATAATGCATTATAGTCTATGCTGGCAATGAGATACTATTTCTGTCCTCTACTGAGCATGTGTGTGTGTAGAGAGGAAGAGGCAGAGGAGGGGGTTTGGCCAGGTGGGTACTTCCCTTCCTTTTGCGATGCATAACTATCTCTGCTTTTATAGCGGGCTTATTAATGTCCGTGCTATCAACAGTGCTTTCAGCACCCCACAGGCAGCTGCCTGCTACTACCTATGTCTGTAGGAAGGCTCCTTTGTCCTGCTTGCTGTCTGCTTCTGAAACTGCACACCTCCAGTGCAGTGGCATACCTACTGCTAATTAAAACCTCCTGATTAGACTGTTTTGTTGCATCAGCACAGGGATAGAAGTCTGACTCCACCTGTTAATGACAGCTCACTTACCAAAAGTGTTACTTGAAAAGAATGCAATAAAAACATTAAAGAAGTGCTTGACTGAAATATTTTTTGTCATTTATTCACTCTCTTACTATCAAATAATGTTTTTGCTTGGTTTTAATATTTTATCATGTAAATGGTTTGATATCTTATGTATTTGAATGTGTCCAAATATGTTTTATATATACTTAATACATACATCAATATCAATGAGCATATATACTTGATGTAAAACTGTATGTGTTTAAAATTAGTAAAGTACAAATATATGAGAAAATCTTAAATTTATTCGTAGTTCATTTAAATTATTATAATATTATTATAATATAAGACCAATACCATTACTATGCTAATAGACATTTTACACAACAACCAGTTGCTTACCTAATAGTTGTAGTTTATTCTTGAAAAGTGTTCTTGCTTTTAACTTTCACATTTCGGGTTGAAAATAGTTTTCCTCACATTGTATAATTGCCATTTTCCCTCCATAATTGTTGTGTAAACCATAAGCAACAAAAAAGCAGGGGCTTTTCCAATAGTCTCTATAGAGGATTGGTCTTGTCAGTGCCAAGCACTCAGAACTATGATGAATTTTCGCACTTCCAGTGGCTGTTTGGTGAGTATTATGTTGATATTTCTGTCATACCATGCTTTAACTACCCTGTCTGAACGCTCTGAGGCTACACTCTAGAAGCCACAATGAAACTCTGTTGTATCGAAAGTGTTTCATAGAAGTCTACATGCTTTGATGAGAAAGTTTCTATGAACAGAAGCATAGAGAGCAAGACATTACAGAAAAACTAGTAAACTGGGAGTAGAGGTACCTGCCTGGGCAATGGAAGAGAGAATCGAGTAGTTGTTCTGCCCAAATGAAAGCAAAGACATAAACCTGAATCTCTCCTTGAGGAGAACTTCTTATCTGAGTGAGTGCTGAGAGCATTGGGAGGTAAGCTAATTCAGCTCTTTCAGCTTACTCCACAAAATAGACTGACTTTATAAACTTCCAGTAAATCCCTGTTCCAACCAGAGCGAGCTAAGCAGAGTAGAAGAGCTTGAGCAAAGGCACTTGCATCAGACTCAGTTGATGCCTGTGTTCTTCCCTCAGACTGGAAACCTAAGCAACTTCCAGGTGAGACACCAGCTTGCACGCTGCCAGCATGTGCATCTCTACATCCTGATTCCCTGGACGGTATGGACATATTCTGTTTCTGGACTTGAACTGGCAGAAGCAGGTCAGGTGCTTGAGCTTGGATTTCCCACTGTGTTATTGCAGCCTTTTCTGGGTAGTGGACTGTGGTGGTATAGATCACGGGAGAGAAGGAGAGTTCTTGATCAAGCCTGTGTACCTCAATGACTTTATTCTTCATGCTGTTAAAATACTGCAGGATGTTTTAAGCCAATAAGATTGTATGACTGAATATTGGAAAATTTCAGAATAGAAGATTGTATAGATAATAAATAATTAAGTTAAACATAGAAAATGTTTCCCCCCCACCCAGTAATATTCTCCAAAGTCATACAGGGAGAATGTAGCAGCCAAACTTCCTCTCAGTTCAAGGATGTTTAGGACTAGGGTTTAGAATCTCATGCACTCTGCATAGATGAGAAATTGCTAAAGTGTCTGCTTTGTCAGTTTTGTCTGAGAAGCTGCTGGAGCAGTAAAGCAAAGCACTTTGGGGATGTACAGAATGTGAATAAAATTTAAAAAGTTCTTTAGGGAAGGAAAGAAAGCTGAAGCAAGAAGCAAGAAAAGAACTATTTAGCATATATGAACTTCACCAGTGTTCACTACAATGTTACAAAACCAGGTGATAACTCAACTGATTTTATTTTTCAAACCAAAGATTTACAGTAAGAAAAGTTAAATGAATGCACAAAGGAATTAAATGCTCACCATATTATACTGACTTATCTGTATAGATTAGCGCTTAATTTTGTGAAGCACTGCCTTTGCCAAACATCCATATACTCACTTGCAATGATTCCTGCTCTTGGAAAGCTATGGTAACCATTTTCTTTACTGTTTAATTAAAGCTATTAACTGGACATT
>NW_010408587.1:53171-82827 GCF_000710305.1 Buceros rhinoceros silvestris | reverse complement strand
TTTTATTATCCTTAAGCCATGATCTTAAGTCTTTTTATATATTTTAAAATGACCTTGGGACATATATGTTAATTATCTAAGTTTTAAATGATGTAATTGGAACAATAACTCAGCCAAAATTTCTTCTGATTTCACTAGGAAAAAGTATCCCATCATTAAAATAAAATGAAAGATACAATAAACAATACCTAAGCAGACCAGAATGATTTATGTTAGCAGCAATGATGAATTACATGTCAAATTAAATTATAATATTCACAGCAGGTATTTTATTTGCAATATAGTGCTCATAAATAAAAAAATTTCCTTCAGAAAGTGGAGTGGATTTTTCAGTAGTTTGCATGGAGTTAAACCTGCAGCTATTAAAAACAATAAGAAATTTGCTCTTAACCTTGGTAACAAGTAAGTCAAGGTGAAGAGAGTTTGAAAATCCTTCTAATTTCAGTCTGAAAATCAGAAGTGCATGAATTGTGACATGTGTAAATGGAATAGTTTAAGATACTAAGCTCCATTTATTTCCCTGCTTCTCTAGCCTGATTTCTGAACACTGAGTTTCTAATAAGACTGCCAGAGCACTAAATCTTTTCCAGACAGACTTTAAAAAAAAACCCCACAAATATCTGATGGCAAACTGAAGATAGTTTTTAGGGTTTTTTACTCGTTATTGTCTTTTTGTCAGTAACAAAAAGATTAGTATTTATCTTTTCAAGTATCACAAACAATGAAAATCTGAATATTTATCAAGTCTCTTTTTCAACACTTTCCATCTGGACCTACCCTGCAGCTCCCTACTTTCCTGAATGTTTTTCAGAGTGGTGGCTCCCGTCAGTCACTCCGGTGCTTCCGTGTCTGGGCATGCTAATAGGTAACAGTGGGCAGCTGACATGGAAATGGGCAAAGCAGGAAGGAGGTCTGAGCTGCATTTTTAAAGATAACAACAACAACTAAATCATTATGGGAAAGTTAAGATTCTCTTACAAGCAAGACTAATTTTTGACTAGCCCTTTTCTGTATGTACCCCTGAGTCTATAAATAGTAATCATTAGAAAAATGTGGTAAGTAACCATTATGACTGTTGAAATAATTTGCATTTAGATGAAGATTTTTTAGAGAAGTAGATGGTATTGCTTTATGTATTGAAATTGGTAACATAGTCTTGTCAAAATACCATGACGGGTTTGTTTACATTTGCCTTATTTCCGAGGCAGCATTGTTCCCTTTCTAATACCGATAAAGCTTATTGAAAACTTTGTCATAGTCTTTTTGCATTGTAGAATTGCACAATTGAAAGCAATATTAATCATATTTTCAGCAACGAATTGTTTATTTTGCATTGGGGGAAGAAAGATACAGCAACAAAACAAAACTCAACTTGATAAAAATCCCATTAAAAGTTCAAGAAACGGAGCTCCTATTTTTTTCTTTATATAAGCAAGAAGAGATTGAAGTTGTGCTCACTACTTTCCAGAGCAGAATGCAAGGAAAAAATTAGTAAACCCACTAAAATTACCTAAATTTTTTTTTTAAGTAAAATCTCGTGACCCTCTTCTCTAATTCTGCTTTTTCCTAATTCTGAATCTTTGCCTTATGCATTTAGACCTTTTTTTTAAGTCAGGGAAAGTACATATTTTTATTGCAAAAATGGATGTTCCAAACTGGCTGAGGTTCTTAATCACAGTAGATACTTATCCTATGAATGACGACTAGGTAGTAAACCACACACAATAAATCATGTGCATAAGTAGTTTCTATTGATCCATTTGATCAATATAAAATGATTTGTATAAATACATGAATACATGTGAAATGTCTATGTTATTTTCACTTCTAATTTAAGAAAATAAAAAACCTAATAAGAAAACAAGTTATCTCCTGTAAACAAGGAGATTCTTATTTGCTACATTATTTGGTGAAGCTGTGTCCTGTGGAACACTAGGCAGTAACTAGTGCTGATTTCTTCTTTGTCGTTGTGATGCCATTTTCTCCTTTATGTAGTACTTTTGAGACTACAGCAACTTTTTTCCCAGAGATTTAAATGGGAGTCAGCTGTTCGGCATTATTTACAGGAAGAAATGGATCTTACAATAAGTGATACAGCTCTGAAATATATTAAAATCTTAGGAAAATGCGTTAATAACTGGAAGCAAATGACATATTAAAAAATCTGTTGCATTGCTAGTGTTCATGTTTCGCTTCCGTGAAATGAGAGAGTTGGAAGTACTTGGAATAAATACTGCACCGAGGTTCTTGTAGGAGCACTTTGGATATCTTTTGCAAGCTAGAATTGCATTCTTGAAGCAAGAACAATTATTTTAGAGGCATATATGTGTGAGTTGATCCTAGCCAGCACCCACATAGCTGCTTGCTCATTTAGCCTACCCACACCTGCCCCAGCAAGACAGAGGAGAGACTAGGAAGAGCAAACCTCAGAAAAATCATGAGACAAAGACAAATAATTAAGTAAAGAAAAGAAGGAAAAAACCCAACAAGAGATGTCAAGGCAATCATTCACCACCTCCCACAAGCACAGTGATGCCCAGCGAGTCTCTGAGCAATGGCCACCTCTGAAAGCCAGCACAGCTTTCCCCTTCTTCTTCCACTACCCCAGTTTTACTGCCGAGTGTGACATTATATCGTATGGAATATCCCTTTCACCAGTGTGGGTCAGCTGGCCCAGCTGTGTCCCCGCTCAACATTTTGCCTACATTCAGCCCTCTTGCTACTGGTGCAATGCCTTGAAAATTGCTGTTGTTTCTAGTACAACAAATGATGTCTTCGCGTTTTTCTCCATCTAATACTATGAGTTTGGAGGCCAGTCACAGCTGATTTTGTGTCTGAAAACTTAGAACATACAGACAAGCAAGGCAGAGAGTTTGTCCATTCAGTTATTTTCTTCTCTGGGCTCCTCCTTATCACTATCCTCAGAGCCAAGCAAAAAAGAATGCTGGACCAAAGTTGCTTTTATATCCCATCCATGTCGAGATAGAGCTCCTCTTTCTTGCCAAAAGGGGGATTTTTCCATCTTGTTTTGTTTTCCTCTTACTCCTCTTGCATGATGTAGCAAAGTAAGCATCACTTCATAGTTTTCAAAGAACAAGAGAAGTGGGTTTCATGTTACAACCTCTCTTCCTCTCCAGTAATGTGCTCTTTTTATATCACAATAAAACATTTTCTGCCTAAGGCTTGTGTCAGGGGAGATGGACTGTCAGAAGCCTTTGACTCTTTTACAGTTAGAGCCATTGCACATGCAAATGCACCAGGAATTAATGTGTTCCATTTCTGGAGTCCCAGCTGGTTTCTTAAAGACTTACCAGATACTGTCACAGTCAAAATGCCTTCAGGCCTGCAAATGAAGAGGGGTTGCATATCCAGCTGGAGAGCAGGCTGATGCCAGATAGGAGGGATCCATCTGTGTAGGGTCTGAAACTTTTATCAGTTTCACCCTGAAAAGTTTGACTTCATCAGAGAATTCAGGCTTATCCTGTGGGTTGGAAAGTAGGGTGATACATAAAGTGTGTTGAATCTGCTTACACATTCTGCCTAACAAGATCCTGACATCTATTTTACCCATTTAAAAAAAATGATTGAATGGAAACTATTAAAGTAGATTTTACAACTAATTAAAAGGTAAGCACTGCATAATTTTTTTTTTAAAAAAAGAAAACTTGACAGCAACTTGAACAAAGATGGAATGTTTGGAAATTACTCTGCTCATCTTTACTGGATGTACAAAGAGCCTTATTCTAGGATGATGTAAATTGATAGATTTTCATTAAATTTAGTTATGCCTCTCTTGCACTAGCTATAAATATTTTTTGATGTTAACTTTTTTGCAGTTTAAATACTCTATTCCCCTTCCTAACACTCAGCTTCAACAATTATATTATCTGTCTCTAACTTGAGGTGGTCAGAACACAACCCACTACTGCTACTTTAATTCTGCACATGTATGAGGTGATGGGAGTGTAAACATTTGCAGTGGTGCTGAGAATGGGCCGGTGTGAATGTTGAGTCCACATGTTCTTTTCTCTCACTCTATTCAACCAGACTTTTAGCATATGAAAAGACTACTTGGAAGTGTCAGCTCTGCCAGAGACAGTGTTGAAATTTATGGTAGTTTGTAGATAGTAGATATTTATGTTTAGCCTGTTTTACATCCATTGCTTACAATATATATTACTTTGGTATGCAAACAGTTCTCTCGGTTAGATGAAACACTCACTTTTAGCACACTGAGTAAAGGGATGTGTACATTTGTGTATCAGAAGAGAAAAAACGTGTGGCTTCTGAATCCGTATGTTATGCATAGAGATTGTGCAGAAACAGGCTGCATGAGACTGTCTCATTTCTCTTCATATCCAGCAAATTCATTCCAGAATATTATCTGTTGGAAAAATTGTGTGCCCAGTGTGGGCTTCTTCATGTGACATAGATTAGACAAAGGTCTAAGCACCAACAAGACAGACCAATTGTTTAGTATTTCCTACGAGTTATAAATGGAATAAACTGGATCACAAAAAGAGCTTCAAACTGGTGTGGATGGGAGAAGACCATCTTAAACTTCCACTCAACCACAACAGACCACAAGTTGTGCTGAAGCTAGACCACCCACACATCTCAAATTGTGCTTTATCATCCATCAGCTGAAAAACAGGGAAGGACTAGACATCTCAGCTGTGATGGATGAGCCTGTTGGCATCCCTGGACGATTTATGACCTTAGGGCAAAATGTGATAGTCTTCTGCTAAGATTCTGGTGTCCAGGTGATGGCGTAAAATTGTCTCCAGTGCAATTAGCCAGTTAAGCATGCATATCACTGCCCCAGTGCAGAATCTCAGGATCTGCTTGAAAAGTCAGTGAAATCTGGAGGCCAGCAATGGCTGGAGTTGATACAATACCTGTGGTGTAAACTCTCAGCCAGTGAGGCCTAAAGCAGAGAGGCCAGTAAGCTTGAAGATACTGACATGAGTGCAGTGATACTGGAAGTTTGAATAGATGCTTTCTGTGGGCAGTGGATTTGAAGGTGAACACCACCTTCTGGCAGCCAGCTGGAGAGTGATCATTATCATCTTTGAGAAAAACGTCTAGGGATGGAAGATGTGCTGGCTGATGATGCTTATTTCTGTGACATAGCTATCCATTTTTCCACGCTAGACTGAGCGAAATAGCCAGAATCCAGGGAGTGGAGTTTGCCCTCTTGGGAGCTAGAATAGGATTTTAAACATCATGTGCCAGTGCTGCAGATTTCAGAGGTGACACCACACAGAAGGCAGGAATGTAATTCTCACTTTTCTCTTGTGTCCCTTAAAATGCACTAAAGGGTAGACATCCTCTTAGCTGGAAGGCATGCAGTGCTTTCCAATGCCAGGAAACTGAGAGACTTCTGTTGCATTTGGCCTCAGCACAGAGAAAGATACATACTTGAGGTCTACTTTGATGAAGGGCTTCTGTTCTCTTGCTATGAGACCAGCAGCTGATATAAAGCTCGTGCAAACAAATTTAGCACAGACTTTATAGTGAGGAGGTGGAGCCATCACTAAAAGGATGTGCTTGGAGAGTCTTGTGGTGGGAACGGGGCACAGGAGTTAGTCATGGGGTGCTCTTTACACTGTGCTGTTGTGGGTGGCACATTAGAGGGACTGCCTTGTACAGTATGTTCTAGTGTCTTGAACCTGGGGGCAAAGACAGCTTACAGGATGGATATTGCTGATGAAGATTACTTGTCTTGATAAATTCACACTTGAATTTAGGCATGACAGAGGCAATACAGATATTACCGCTGAAGCTGAGTACAAAACTTCCACTTAGCACTATGCAGGCCACTCTTAGACTTTGATGGAAACTGTGGGCTTTTTTCCTAATATGAAAAGCTTATTCTTCTTACCCATTCATATGCCAAGCTTATGTTCACATAATTTTTCCATGTGAAACTTTCTACGCATGTATTCTGTGTGGAATGTATACTAGCACAATGACTCCAGAAGACTGCATATTTTGTAAAAATCTCTTCAGTGTGGACATAAAGATTCCTGGAAGGACATAATAGGCTTATGATACTGCCACCATAACTCAATAATTCACTTCTTTTCCCCTTTTTCTTTAAAGATAATTACATTTGTAACCCTCTTTCTGTGTTTCACCTTGGCAACTTTTACTCCTTTTGTTCTTCTTGCACCGAGCATGAAGCAGAGAATTTACACAGCTGAGGAGTATAAAGCAACTATTTATTGGTAAGTACACTGTGGATAGCTACGGCTAGTGAGCTAGTAGGTAAGGGTTAATATTACCAGACTGAGTGTTATGTGCTCACCAGTCTGATGAGACATCTGACAAGCACTTGCTGCTCAGGCAGTTTTAGTCAGGCGGGGAGAGGTCAACCATCTTTGTTATTTAGATTGAGATGGTCCTTGATGTTGTTGAGTTGCCATTTTCTGGTTCCCCATTTTTTGAGCATTTTGAACCTTTTAATGTCAGTGTTTTTCCTCTTGAGTCCTCACACTGCTAACTATCCCCATATTCACACTTACATTTTTTTCTATGTTTTTATGCTACTTACCTTACACGGTTTTTGGTTCACTTCCTTTTGTTTATCTCATCAGTTTTCTCAGCAGACTGACCAAAGGTCACACAGCTGTGCTGCTCCACACTGGGCTTTCATTCCCAGACAACTGTAGCCCTTTTCTGAGCATTGCATGTGAATAGTATCCCCAGATAATTTCCTTTTCTGACTTGTTTTTTATCTGAAGTTTTGGAGAAAATATTAATATTTACACTCATGGATTTAGCTACATCCCACTAAGCTCAGATAGTATACAGAAACAGCCAAGTCCAGATTTAATGTCTTGGCAGTGTGCAAGTCTTTACAGAGCTTAGAACAATAAAATAAAATGTCATTTAAAAGACCTCGAATTATACTTAGGATTTCTGTTGTATTTTGATGTTCAAAGATGTTTGAAAACGTTAATTAACTGATCTTTTAATAAAGTATATTTAAAATATTAAAAATATTATAGTATTCAGAAAACAAAGAGTGTTGTACTACTGAATAAGAATTATATGGAGAAAATTACTTGGGGGGGATCTCCACAGTAAATCAGATATTATTACTTTCACTATTTGACATTTCCTGGCATATACAAGATCCTATCACAGTCTAGGATTCCACCCTTTTATACACTATACGAGCAAAAGCAAATAATGTTCTCCTGTCAAAGAATTTACAATCTAAGCATAAAATGAGGGATGATAGGCAACAAAATTTCAAGATTTGGTGAGATGTGTTAGACTATAGCTTAGGTTATGTCCTGCTACATGAACTGCTTAACTTTAATCTGGCTTTTCTTAGACATTAAAACAAAAGAGGTTTTAAAGAAGAAATATATATGAATTTAATGAGAGAGTCTTGCAGCTGTCTTTTTTATAAGATTTATGAATCTTGAGCAGAAATCCCATGGGAAACCTGTATTCTGTTTAACGACAAAATCTAAGTGGCTGAGACTGCTGCCTTTACTACAAGACCGAAGTTCTTCTTTTCATGCTGGAAGAAACATCACGTTAACGGTTATCAAAATAAATTCAATTTTGCTGATATTTATTTACATTTTTATAATTAAAACTGTGCTTCGGTAGGCATTATAACAGATTTGTACCATGGCTCATGTAAGCGTATATCATCCGACATGATAAGTGAGTCAAGAACAGCTTGGCAGTTTTCCTCTCTGAAAATACACTGGTCTCTAGCAGACTCTGAAACTAGCACTGCTAAGTCTTCAGGAGTATTTTGAAATAGTCTTCCAAGGTGTCTTGTCTGGTTGCCACTCTGTTCTGTCTTTTCAAGACTGAAACTTTAGAAGAAATTAAAAAGCCCCTTAGATACCTACATGTCTAAATGTAAGGAAGAAATCTTTTACAATGTGGGTGGTGAAACACTGGAACAGATTGACCCGAGAGGTGGTAGAAGCCCCATCCCTGGAAACATTACAGCTCAGGTTGGATGGGGCTCTGAGCAACCTGATCTAGTTGAAGCTGTCCCTGCTCACTGCAGGGGTGTTGGACTAGATGACCTTTGAAGGTCCCTTCCAACCCAAAACATTCTATGATTCTATGATTGTTATTGAAATGTCTCAGAACTTCTCTGGAAAAATCTTTGGTTGTTTTGTGCCCAGCCTTTTTGTGCTTCACGTATTAAAGTACCAGACCAAGCTGGTGGAATATCATCTGCTCTCTTGAGCACCTCACCTGTTACAATAAACACTTACACAGCAGTATGTTACAGGTTGGTTATTTAAGATTTACAGAGATATAGACAACAGGTTTAAGATTCGGACTTTTTTTTTGGGTGAGTCTGAAGACTCTCAGCAAAAACTTTTCTTCTTGTTCTTGAGAGTTTGTATAGTTTCACATATGTCTTTGAACTTTCAGCCTTCTTTATACTCCTATTTTCTTTATACTCCTTTATACTCCTATGTACAGGTTGCAATCTATGTATGGCACAGCACATAGGCACTTAACCTGAGAGTGAAACCATATGGACAGATAATATCCCTGTCTTCTCTCCTGAAGTATGAAGAGATATGTGATATAATGATCTCTGGCTGGCAAAGTTAAGATGCATCATGCACCGTGATGTTGGAGGTTTTCCACATAGAAGCCTTGATTATGGAGACAAGTATATAACTGATGAGAAAGAGGAAAAAGCCCAAAACTTTAGGTAAAGAAATTACATGTCTAAGATGGTTTGAAAGTTTCTAATTCCATTTTGGGATGCAGAAATAGACCAGGTAATCTCTAAGGATTTCTTTAATCTCTACTTTTTAATTATTCTTTTTTTCTAGGAGAAGAGAATTAGGATGCCAGTATTAGAACCCGTCTGCATGCAATTATGCTTCTAAATAACACCAAAGTAACATCATCTTCACAGCTAGTGGCTTCCTCCATGCAACTCTTTGTCTGAATTCATTAGGAGGGATTTGCAGGGAAAAAGAGACCAAACAAGGACATAGACAGAATTAAGATAGGGCCTGGAAAAGGAACTGATGTCCAGCTGCCTCTGCAGTGAAGGGAAACCAAACAGGCTAAAAGCAGCAGAGGAATGTGAAAAAGCATCTCATGATACTGCAGACATTTAGCTTGTTTATAAATGAAGACATGCAATACATTCTCAAAGCTCACTTGTAGTTCTGCTTGCTTCTACTTGTACTTCACAGTACAAGTCCTGTTTTCAGCCATGCCCAGCACATGTTTTCTAGTCTGTAAATATTACAGCTATGCATACCTGTCAGTGCATATGCCAGCTTCTTAACCATGGAGGTTCGAAATGTGTAGCTGAGTTTTATCCACTACTTTAAAAATGGTGGGAAATACAGAAGTAGAGATAACCTTGACAGGAGAACTTCCTCGTGCTTGTAGAAGAAGGAGCTAATTCAGGTTTAAGTAAGTAATACAAATTCCAATGCTATTCTGATGTTACGTTAATATTTCATTTATTTATTCTTTCCTATTTTTCAACAACTCTTTTTAAAAAGTCTTTCTCTTTTTCAAGCTCCATTTTATCTTGGACCATTATGTAAATCCAAAAGCCGTGTTTGCATTCAAGCCTGTGTACTGTCATCTCTCTTGGTTTCTAAACATGTCCAGGAAGACTCAGAAAGCTTGTTTTATTCCCTCATTTGACCAAGGATTTATGGATTAGATGGATTAGATTGAAGAAGAAGCTGCCGGTGCCTGAAAGGAGAATTCTGTTCCTTTGGGACATGGAGAAGGCGTTTGGAGAGCCTAGAGCAGAGATACTTACCAGAAATTAAGGTAGTTCTGCCTTCAAACAATAAAAGCTAAACTACACTGATGGATGACACTTCAGTCTTGTACAATTCACCTCATTCTAGCTTTTGCTTCCAGAAATGGTCTCTCATGTTAATCTGTCTTCCTCAAATTGTCTGAAAATTCCACTGTCTTTCTTTTCCTTTTGCTCACTTCCCAAAACACCGCTTGAATTCTGTCCTAACATAATTTCTTTAGCTGAGTATCTGCAGGACACATTAAATATATGAAAAAAAGAGAAATTTTGGAGAGCCTTGAAGGCACTGAAATTTGTTTTGGTTTGATTTTTATCCCAAATGAACAATCCCTAGCATTTTAAAATTCGTTACTAGGAAAATCTAAAGTTTTTTAAGATTGATTAATCAAAATGTATCTTCTTTACAAAATCAAACTGTTGTATGTTAAAATTTAGACTTATTATGCTATTACACAAATTGGAGTCTTTGAACCAAAAAAGATTTGAAAATTAAAAGATGGAACATTTTTTCTGCTTGCATCTTGTCAGAGTTTTATTTTCCAGTTTTCTTTTGAAATTAAATTACAACATAATCTGCTTTTATTAAATGCTCTGATTTCAGCTAAACAGCCTGTTTCTAGAATTTCTCCACAGTTCTACTTCAGTAGCTAGCGTTGAACAGGCACAAAGAGAACAAATGTCTCAGCAGGAGAGGAAATAATGTTAAGCAAAGACTTGTGCTGAATAGTCACCAGTGAATGTACAAAATTAATTTGAGAGTGCAGTTTTTGATATTCATGAGAACTGTGATTCACTATATTCCCTGCAAGAACAATTGTGCTGTAAGTCCTAAGAATGAATTTTGAATAGAAAGCTTGAAGAAAATAACAGGCATGCAGGACTGCCAAACCATAATCCGAATTTTTCATATCAATTTCACTCTCTAGGTAGTAAAAATTTTGTATTTCGTCTAAAAAAGACAAAGATACGTTGTAATAGTAATGCACAGTGTATAGGATTTTGAGGAAAACGGGTTTTGCAGTCCTGGCACTGGCTGGTGTGTCAGGTTCTATGTTGAAAAGTCTTTAGATTTTGGTGCCACTTAAGTTAGTTGCTGACGTGGAAAACATACTAGATGAGATATTTGACGTTATGTCACATATAGTTTGATAGAAAATGCTCTGTGGTAGTTTGGGTGGTTTTTAATTTTGCCTACTGCCACTGTTAGTGCTTTGGGGCATGGTGAGAGATTTATAGATGTTTGAGTTTCACACGAGTTAAGGTGATAAATAACCTTCAGCACTCTCTGGAAGACTAAATACTTTAATCCCTTCCTAAAATCCCTTTTATACCTTTTGCTTTCAAAGGTAAAATGAAGGATACAGACTAAGAAACTCACTCAGATCTTGCAGTTGAATTAAAAGGTAAAATATTGATGACAATGCCTAACTCAACAGCTGAAAATAATAGAGGTTAGGAACATGATATAACACATAATCTATTACAGTAGCTTTTAGAAATTTGAAGGGTGAATTGGAGGTTGTAGGTAGATATGAACTGGCCATGGTTTTAATTTAGTAGTCTAAAACACGTTACAAATTAAGAGAAACATTTATCTTTAATGTAAACAATTGGTAAGGCTCTGTATAGAATTATTAATACTGCAGAAAATCTTACAATTCTAATGTGCTTAGCGTGTAAATGCACTCAGACTAAAGCCCATAAATAGCTTTGAGTAACAGAGTAATCTGAAGTGAGAATATGTTGCTGCCTGCATTCAGTATTGTGGCAATTTATACAAAGAAACTTTCCCCTTTTATTTATTAAACTAAAGAATAGTCCCAGAATATACATTTACTCACAAACTTTGTTGCCTTCAAAATATTTTTCAACAAATGATTAAGTGCTTGAAAATACACTTTTTTTAAAAAAAGAAAAAATAATAAATTTGCTAATTTTATGCTGTTAGAAATGGAAGTAATAATATTTTAAGAGGAACTTGGTGGACAAAAATTGAATAGCTCTAAGAAATTGGCTTTTTTTTTTTTTCATTCTGAAATTAGGTTGTGCTTAAAGAGCTCCCAGGATACCTCATGATATCACAGAGATTACCTCATTCTTTCCTAATGGTAGTGGTTTTTTGCAGGATTGCTTCTACATTTCACCATGGTCTTCTCTTTGGTACCTGTGGGATATACCAGGAGAAGCAGTACGTTGTGGGGTTGTCCCATGGAAGAGACTTGTGATGAACAGCATTATGTTCAAATCCTATACAATTTAGTGGAAATGTAGGAATGTGCCATAGAAATGCTGAATCAAGGCAAAGTGAAAACTTTCTATTAACTCTGAAGTTTCACTGCCTCTCCTGACTTTCAGAAGAGCAGTAAAAAGTCATTGAGTATTTCATAAGTCATTGAGTTTGACCAGTTCTAGTGCTTATGTTAAATATTCCCCATTGTTTGCATATGACTAACACAGTAAGAACCTTGTTGATGATTACAGTCTCTGTATCTCACCAAAATATAGATGATAGTGGTGATCAGCTGTAGTTGTGTGACACATATCAGGAAGTAAAGGGAAAAAGAAAGAGGGTGCTTGATCTGCATGTTGCAAAGTAGATGTGAAAGTGTACAGGCTACTACTAAAAGAGAGGCAATGGCTCAAAATAAAGCTCCCTACCAGGGAAATTGGATTCCATGTTAACTAAATGAAAAATTTAAATGTGCTGCAAGTAACCTTAAAAAGATTGAAATACACTATTTATTTCTTAATATTTAAAATTATCAGAAATATTTGTCATTGAAAAGGAGTTCCTTATCATGCTCAGCTCCTGTAGTATTTTGAACCATCTAAAGCATCACAAAAGCACAGAGCCAGGAATGTGAAGCAGTTCTCCAAAGGCACTTTGGAGTTTCAGTCATGGGACTTTTGATCTAAATAATCTTTGATCATTTTAAAGTCAGGACAAGCAAAATTGTGGAAATTAGTTGAGAAATATTTTTTTAATTTTCACTAATATCCTATAGAAGGAAATATAGATATTTTTCTTTGTTTTTTTGAAAGAGAGACACTTTTGAGATCAGCATACCGATACATCGCGGAACGGCTCTCTTGTGGTGCCCAATGATCCGAATGATTCCTTTAATCTTTATTGCGTCAGTTTGTGGACTGCAAAACAAACCATAAAGTAATCCAATCTAAGTGCGTCAAAAAATGATGTAAAATTTTGTATAAAGTGCTTTGACAATCAGAGTGATTTGTCAGTAAAAACAATCTCTCTATAGAGCTTGGTAGCTGAAAAGAGTTTTACTGTTAGTAACAAATAGTGAAGGTTTTCTTTCAATTATTAATGAGACAGAAATCATTAAGAAGTCGATATTAGCAGAACCATTCAATACAGTAAGACCTGTTATGTTTTCCTAGATTGATATTGAGGATGAACTTACATGGGATAGTTGGCAGGAAGTTTCCGAAGTGTTCTCTGTGAAAGAATGACTTCTCCATGTGGACAGTATTGTTTATGCTGTCCATTTCCAATTTATGAATCATTCAACATGAGACTTCAGTAAATCAAAGATCTTCATACTCGCTTTTTGGTTTCTGAAGTTCTTGGCTAAGTCCGTTTGATTCTTCCAGACTTTTTTTCTGTGGAAAAGTTCTAAGTAATTTTATTTCAAAGATTTTAGTAGGCTATATCAAGCCTGCTGCTATAAAAACCCAGAATGTTTCTTGCAATTTGCAAAACATGAAACTATGTCAAAATGCTCAGTTCACAAATACTGAAAGCAAAAGTCACCAAGAAGAATGAATGTATATATCTCTGAAACTCTCTGGAAGTCTGTCATGGTTTAACCCCAGCTGGCAACTAAGTCCCACCAAGATGCTCTCTCACTCCCCTTGCACTGGGATGGGGGAGGGAATCAGAGGAGTTATCCCATGGGTTGAGATAAAGACAGTTTAACAAGTAAAGCAGAAGCCACATTTGCAAGCAGTGCAAAATGCAGAATTCATTCACTACTTCCCTTCGGCAGGCAGGTGCAGGTGTTCAGCCATCTCCAGGAAAGCAGGGCTCCATCACGTGTAACAATTACTTGGGAAGACAAAAGCGGTAAGTCCAAATATTTCCATGTTCCTTCTTCTTCCCCCAGCTTTATGTGCTGCAAATGATGTCAAGTGGCATGGAGCATCTCTTTAGTCAGTTGGGGTCAGCTGTCCCAGCTGCATCCCTCCCACCTTCTTATGTACACTCAGCTTACTCGCTGGTGGCATGGTGTGAGAAGCACAAAAGACCTTGTAAGCACTGCTCCGCAATAACTAAACCATCTTTGTATTATCAGCAGTGTTCCAACCACAGATCCAAACCGTGGCCCCACACTAACTACTAAGACTATTAACTCTGTTGCAGCCAAAACCAGCACACAGGTGTTGTGACTGAAGCTTTTTTCCATACTCCATATGGAGGCCTCTTCATGTGGGCAAATGCTTGGCCCTCAATGACAAGAATTCAGAAAGATGGGAGTGGGAAGGGAGCCAAAAGAAGACTATAGCTAACAAGTAATTAATGAAGTAGGACTGGAGTCACTTAATAAACAGGTTCTCAAAATGAGTGGTTGTAAAGAAAGGTTCCACTTCTGTCAATAGGGCTCCCAGTATATATGCCTGCCCTCAAGGCATTTTAAAATGCATTTGAATATGTTTTCCTCCTGGATGCCTTAGAAGGAATAAAAAGTGGTTTTCTGGGAGAACATAATTGGGGATTAAAATGTTAATGAATCCCTCATTTTGCATTGTTAATGCATTTATTGAAAGATAGTTATTGATTTAATTATACTAACAAAACAATTACATTAAAAATGCAGTCCAACTCAGTTTTGAGCCTTGGAAATAGAAATAGGTTTTTCACCTCCAGAAAAGAAGAAAATCCTGTTTCAAAGACAGGAAATCACTTGGATTATGTCTAGAAATTTATTATAGATGCTTTTGAAATGCTATTGGCATTGAAACTGCAGAGTGCTATTATTCTCCAATGTAATTATAATTGGCTGAATTGCATAATCTTACACTTCCTAGTAATGACATTTGCAGAAAGAGATATGGGCTAACTGAAATCCAGGCAGACCTAAGTTTCCTGATAACACTGTTAAAGCCCTACAGTAAATTGCAAAGGAAGTAAATCCACAGTGCTGCTGCATAATATAAGCACAGTTTGATATGTCCATGGAATATGAAGATTCAAGGTATGTAACTTAAAGGAATGGTAAGACTGCATATGAGTTATGTATAGGCACCAGACATTCCAGTTATGAATGGACTTTTTTTTGGTAATTTCCCTTCCAGGAATTTGGGAGACAGCCAGGCTCCTAATAATGATTTCCGTTCATACAAAAGAGCTAAACTACAGCTGTTCAACTTGCATATATTTTGAGAACTTAGGCTCATACGTTGAGGAATCAAAATTTCACTCCTGAGCTAGGGGCTAGTCCAGGACCTTGTTCCTCAGCTATTCAGTTTCTGTTGCTGACAGGCAGTGAATAAGTGAGCCTTCACGACTTTATGTGAGTGTGCAGACAGCGAAACCGACTGCCTTCCTTTGCCACTCATCATAATACACTGCATCTTAGCTTCTTGGAGGCCAAGGCCCTATAGCTTCATGTGACCATGGAGCTACATGTTGTGCAGAACTCTTGGAGGAGCCTCCTCCATTTTCTTTTCTTTTTAACTATTTTTGTTAGACTGATGTCACTATTTTCCTTTGAAGGTGAATAACTTATAAAGAGGTACAGACAGACAAAAAATTAAAGTGCAAAAAGAAAGAGAACATGAAAGCGAAACAAGTATCCCTACGCTGTGCTCCTTCTATTGTGCTTAATGGCAAATGAATTAAAAATGACGATGTTCTGAAAATAAGTATGTAAAATATTTTTGAAATATCAGAATTGTAGAATGTCTTATTTTGTTCCCAAACTGAAAAATGTGAAAAATGTGAAACGTTATGTGGAAAAACACAAGTTTAAGGAAAGATGTTAATGAACATAAAATACATTTTTAGCACTAGAATGTCAAAATTGTAGCATCACTTGGTGACAGGATGGTTATAAGCAATAGTCGTATTTCAGCAACACTACAGAAGTATAATAGCAAAGAGTTCTGCACACTCTTGGGGGTGCAGTAAGCGAGAGGCTGCACCTGTGGGGAGGAGCGGACAGGACAGGTGACCCTACACTGACCAACAAGGTGTTCCATCCCATAGACGTCATATTCGATATAAAGCTGAGGGATCACAAGGGTCCATCTCTCTTCTTCAATGGCTGTGTCTGAGGAGGACTCTGTCCATTCTGTCTTTGATCCCAATCTGTGAGTTCCTGGATCCAGTTCCAGAATCCAGCTCCTGCATCTGGTTCCCATCTGCTGCTGAGTCCAGTCTGGGACTTCCCCAGTGCCTTCCCACAGCATCAGTGGCGATGGTGACGTAACTGCCATCAGTATTGTTCAATTTGGCATTGGCTTTGTGTGTTTTGTATATGTAAATTTAATTTTATTATTATTATTCACATTAAAGCAGTTCTAGTTTTCCAATCCATAAGTCTCTCTCCCTTATTCCCTTTCTCTTCCCCTTTGGGCAGGGAGAGGGGTTAATAGAGAGCATCTGTCATTCTTCTAGTGGCCAGCCCAGCCTTGACAACCACCATACACCTTGAAGAAAAATCTGGCTCCATCCCCTTTCTTCTCACAAGTGCAGAACAGAGGGGAAGAATCACTTTGGCTGGTGGGCTGTACTCGTGCTGATAGAGCCTGGGAGCTTTACACTGACAGCATTTCATGTTTTCAGACTACTGAGACTCGTAGTACTTACATGTGTTTCCGAGAACTTGTGCTTTTCCTAGGGGCAAATGAGGGTTGAATTAAAACTTTACTCAGTTTTTGGTTTTGGCCTATTCTTTTTTGCCTCATTTGTGGCTTCTTATAGAAACCAGAAGCTGCAATTCCAGTGCTACGCTGACACCTACAGTTATTGACTGTGACAAAAGAAGCAGGTGCCCAAGCATTACCCATCCTCAGTTTTGTCACCTTGAAGGAAGAACTATTTAAAGGAAACCCCTTCTGCAGCTCATCATGATATGCAAACCTGTGGCATGTTATGTGGCTGCATTTCACCGAACAGCTCAGTGAAGAGAGAACCAAAATGAAATCTACAGTAATCTAAATACCATTTCAGACTCAAATCTTTTCTTTTGAAGCAAAAATACTTCCAAAATCATCTTAGCTGAAGCTCTGGCTGCATGAGATAAGGAGTGGTGCTGGGACAACCTTGTTGCTTCCTTTCAACCTACACATCTGTACCTGTGAGCGAGGGCTTTGCCTGGCAAGATGAAACTTAATATATCTTGCTTATAGTACCTATTTCCTTGAAGAGTTTAATGGAATTGGCAAAGAAGGAAAAGACTTATATAGTTTACTACTGTATGCAATGTACTCTGTAAAATTAAAATATGTGTTTTAAGGAAAAGAATTCAACCACTTAACTCCAAAAGTTGAAAATCATGAGTAAAAATCTTTCTTATATACCTTCTTTAGTATTTTGTTGTCTGCATTCACAGTACTTCTGGTTAATATAATTTAGTGAAACTATTAATACTCCAGTTTATCAAAGAGTTTAATGGAAGTGAAACTTGCCATTTCAAAAGTGTTGGAGCCAGAAGACCATTGACCATGAGATATTTGAATACTGAAAATGGTAATGCAAACTTCGTCAGTGGACTTCATCCTTGTTTGCTGTGCTAGAACTACCTCTCTTGGATTCTGTTATCACATTCTTGAGCTTTCCAGTGCCTAGTACTGAGAACAGCCCTAGTGATGCAGAGATTTGCTTCAGATGGGCCACTGATAATATGTTATTCTTTTGCCCATTGTTTTCATAAAGTAGCATTTTTCTCCTAGGTGGCAGGGCTGTCAAGAAGACCCTTCCCTCCTTGAAAGAAAGAGGAGATTATTTAAGTGGTTCGGTTATTTAGGTGCATATCAGGTTACCTATTTACTCTAACAGCATTCTTGTCACTATTTTCATAGATCACTGGCAGGAGATCCTATAGCCACCAGTTAGCAGTGCAACCATTGAGGCAAAATGTTTTGTCCGTATCATATATTCTTTGATGCTTTATTTTCTTTAGAAATTGAAAGTATATAGAATTAATGAGATTTGCAGAAGATGGTATAGCAGCCTGTTAAAGTTTGCTGTGTGTATAAGATGCAATGTATATTCCTGACTAAGCCTTTGCCCCACTTGTTTGTCCTATCCCAGGGTGTTCATGTTCTTCATAAGCATTCAGAACCTATATTTAATTACATGATTTTTCTAGTAAAGTATACCAAAATGTAACTTTTTCTTTCACATACTTCCTCTGTTGCTTTTTTTTTTTTTGGTCGGAATTATGATTAGCATTATGGGGTTTTTGTCACAGTTTTGCAGAATAGATAGAATTGTAGGCCAGCCATGGTGTGCAGGCCATTAGCAGTTTCAAGTCAGCCAGGAGCTTAAGCTGAGAGAAGCAAAAGCCAGGGCAGCTGACTCACGTTGGCTCACAGGTGTATCCCATACCGTAAACATCACGCTCGTTATAAAGGGGGAAATTTGCTTTGAATTCTTCATATTGTCTTTGGTACTAGTATTAGTTTCGCTCTTTCATCAAATCTCTTTTTATATCAAACCATGGGTCTCCTCTCGTTTTCCCAATCCCCCTTCCTGGCTGGGGAGGGTTTAGCAGGTGATAGAGCAACTTCTAGATTAGCCCTGGATATAGGCTAACCATAGACAGTTTATTTCTCCTATCTGTAACCTATTATTGCAGAGAAATAAACTGTTTCCCAAATAATGTTACAGTCAAAGCATCCGGTTGACTTTCAAGAATATAAAGTTTCAAATTTGCTATGTGTCATGCAAAGGCACCTTAATTAAATGGGTAGTGAGGAAATTCGGTGTGAGAATTTAATCTATTTTCCTCAGTTTCTTTAGTCCTTAGCTTCTAGAAAAAGTGGATGATTCCTCCCAAGTGCAGGGCAATAAAAAAGCCATAACAGAACTGCTAGCCTCCAAGTCAAGATGAAAGCTGTACTGTTGACAGCCCTATAGAATAGGGGATTATATCTGTTACAACACACATAGTTCTGGTTTAAATGGACTCATCGAGCCTCATGACTGTGCCTCGAGCACTAGCTGTTAAGGAAATACTTCTGAACTCTTCCTTAGAATGGCTTCTTCCTTGAGACACAAGCTGAGGAAAGTAAAGGATGATATTTTGAGATGTACATTTCACTGAGAAGCGCTGCTCAATTCAAATAAACCATTGACCGGCCAAATGTTTGTTTCCAAACCTCACTAACTGCATAACAACTCTTCCTCAAGCCAATACCCTTCCCTGACAGGGATTTGGCTTCTAATTAAGCATTTAAGTGTAAACACCTGACCTTAACTCTTGGTATAAAAGAACACTGTGTGATGCTTAAGCATAACAGCAGTACTAAGCTGTGCAGAGGTCGTGTATTTCTCTAAAATGTGATGAGGTATAAGAGTGGGTAGAAGTTATTTCCCTACGCTGAGGAAGCAAGGTGAGAGCTTCTGAAAATTACATTTTCAGGTATGATATTCTGATATGCAATTAGTTTTATCATAGATTCTTCAAGGTTTTAAGATTTCTGTTTTGCAGGAGTAGTATTCTAGCTGAAGCTACTTTATTGATTAACCTTAAAAGGAAGGGAGAGGCCTGAGAAAGTGGAAAATAAAACTGTCTGAGCTAGCAGATGTTTCTTATGCTGTATCTCTTACGAAATTTTATCATGTTTGGTTTTGCTCTATATAGAAGAGTGAAAATAACTGAGAGGTGATCCAAAAGTTGTCATTCAGACCACCTGAATACTGTTCAATGAGAAAAATCTAGGCTTCAGAAGGGACTTAACCTGAAGGGACTTGATCAGACTGTTCACATAATTAGAAAATAGAAGGTATTGAGTTTTAATGAAATTACTTTTTCTCATCCCAGAGAAAATAATTTAATTAACTTTTCATCCTGGTAGAGGAAACTATCATTAAGATGCAATATATAAATCAGAGTTTGAATGTAAGATTGATTTACTGAATAATTCTAATTTTAGATAGCAATCATGTCTTGCATGGGTTTTCTGTAGTATGTGAGGCACAAGTGTAATGAATTTGTGACTGTTTATAGTATCCTATAAAGTAATTACTCTCTTGAAACTGAAATGCTTAAGATTTTAGTACTTTTCTCCTCCCCCCCATCCCCCCGCTTCCTGTCATTTCTGTCTTTCCAAGAGAAAATGAATTATCCAATGTGCAAGAACAACTTGTTGATTGCAAGTTCTGTGTGAATTAACAAGCAAAACTGAAAGGAATTTAAAGCACAAGAAGTACTATATTATTTTTTTATTAAAATCCCTGAACTACAAAAGCCCTTTACTAGTCAGGCTTTTGTAAGTAAGTAGCTTGGTTAGAATAATAAATATAGTGTTTGGCATGCTCCTGTACCAGCATCTGATTCAACAATGCTTGAAAATTAACTTCACTTTGAGGCCTGTTTCAGGGGCACTAATGTCAAAAGCACCTTCTTTGCTGCAATTTAGGACTGCAAACTGAATTCCTGGTGTCATCCGTAAGATGCTAATTGGCTAAAAATACGAGCCTTCTCTTGTTCTCGTTAATAACAATGTAGATGTATAAAATATGTGGCTAAAGTGCCACCATTTCTTTTCAACATATAGACTAAGCTTTTTTAAAGTATGAAGCATTTTTATTTATACTTTCATGTGTCAAAGAAGGGAAGGAAATTTCTGCTGAACTTCTTGATAAGGCCAAACTTGCATGGAAAAAATATTTGTGCAAGACAAATAGAATTACTTCAAGGCATGAGGGAGGAAACACTTCAAAATAATGTTCAAGGACATGTAACACTTCCAGACTGCAGATCAAGGAAGCACAGTAACAAGCTGGGGAAAAGAGTGTCTCTTATCTGATGATCTGTGAATGTATTGGTTGTCAGTTTTTCTCAATGTATGAAGTGGGTTTTTGCAGCCTTTGGAAAGGTGAGTAGCCAGGTCGACAGGCTGCCCAATATATGGGAGAGAAGTGTCAGTAAACAAACTTCAGTGGTCACATGAAGTGATGGCATGTGAGTGAAGTGAGGTTGTTGTGTTTTCAAGGTGTTATGTAGAATAGCAACATCTTGCTTTTGAAAAGGAAGCAGGGATGTAAACTATTGAATGCTGAATGTCAGAGCTATGAATATGGATGTGCTATTTAAGGTCACTTTTAAGAAGATACTTGGAGGAAAAGCCTGCTTTACAAGTCTGCCTATCAGCTTCCTAAAAAGGGGAAGGGGAGAAAAAATAAAGTGTAAACTCACTCTAAAAAATATTTCTTTTGGTTGTTGGAACTTGCTCATATTTCACTCTAAGGCTTTCCTGCATTACAATTCCTGAAGGATATATGCTTCAGGGCACAAGGAAGCAATTTTCCATGTCAAATATGCATGAAACCTGTATATATCTGTAGTATAAATCAAGTAGGACATACTGATTATTATAAACATACTTGAAAGTATTTATTCTACGTTGCATTTAATATTCTGTATTGAATTTAAAAGCTGTGTGTGAAATATTAATTGTGCTTAAAATCATCTAATATGCATCCAAATGTCAACAGTATACACAGTCAGGAAAAAATTGAATAGTGCTTTTAGTATATTTCTCTTTCAAGTATAACTTTGTGTCTTGCATGAACAGATGAGATTAAAATCATGCTTTTCATCAGACAGCATATTTTCCTTTTTTGTAATATTTTCCCCTACAAGTATTCTTTACTGCAAATGACATTTCAAAGTAAAAGTAATTCTCTTATTTTTATTGTACCTGTTATTTTAATGCCAAGTTGAACATTTATTTTTCTTCTGTGTAAGCATGTTAGATTTCCATTTAAGCCTTGAATTTCATAAGGGAAACAAATGGTTATGTGATGGTTTTATGCCGATACTAATCAAATAAAACATATTAATGTCATCTTCCTTGATTGTATCATTCCTAGCATGTACACAAAATCTCTATAACATTAATTTATGCATGCTAGATATGTACATTTCAGTGCCTGAGTAGTATTTCCTACTACTACCCCTGCATGCAAATACAGACATATGCACAAACACAGAAATGCCCTTTGTAGTTTGTTTTTTTTAAGGGTTAAACTTTGGGGAAAAACTTCAGCATTTTTTAGTGCTGAATTGTAGCACAATTAGAGCAATCACTTTTTATTCTTCTTAATAAACCACAACCACTTATCAATCCCTTATGTGAATGCAGAACTCATTATTGGGATCAGGCTAAACGTGTTGCTTATAATGACTTAAATGGAGATCTCAGATTTACACAGTGTCTGGATAAGCAAGTGAGAACATCTGACGAAGAAAACCAGACACTACTAAGTTGTCTATTTGTTTTAGAGGGGCAGCATATTCTGAAGTGAATGTAGCAGTCAATGTAAAGGACCATGTTACTGGACAGTAACAGAGTCCTGGAAAACCCTTAGGGACTCCTGCTTTATGGACCTCACTGCTGCTCTTTACTGAAGACGTTCTCCTTAGTCACTGTTTAGTGAAGTGATTGAGCTTTGTTCAAACACAGCTAAGGGTTGTCATTTTTCTCGAGCAACATTGACGTGCACAGTCAGTAATTTCTGCTATGGCTGGGGTGGCAGGTGAGGTCTGTAATCACGGTTTGGGGCTCTTCTGGCTGCTTGTAAAACAGGCAAGCATCAGGGAGCAATTCAGAGAATGAGAATGTAGCCAGTCTGTGTAAGAAAGAGGGTGGCAGCTTTGTGTAGTACATGCCTTTTATGGTGCTTAAATGTTACATCCCTCTGTAGTCCATATACTTGGGTGTATTGCTACCTGTGATCAGAACACTTACATCAGAGCCCTGCCTGGCTACCTTACACACATCAAAACCATCACAGTGTCCAGTGGGCTCTGGCCATCCCACGTGGCAGTGAGCATGGTTCCCAGTAAGCATTGCTCACAGCCTGCACACAGAGGTAAAACAAAAATTCCCAACGCATAAATTGCTAATTAAGCACATGTTTCCATGAAATATTAACGTATTAATCATCCCGCATAGTGCTTAATGTTACTGAGTGAGTTCATGTTACTGGACAAGTTAAAGCCAGTACAATCCATGCAGTGCAACAAAACGTTGTTAGATGGCATAAGTACAAATCGGAGCATAGTACAATTTATATCTTCCTGTGGCCTCTTCTTGGCATGTACCCTAATAAATCAATGTGTAATTTACCATACAGCCTGGATGCATTCATGCACGGAAAATGGGAATGTTGATGTGCAAGCTTGGATAGCTCTTGGATTAGTCATGTGCTGTGCCAAATAACATCAAGAGAACAACAAATATTTTCATGCATGAGCTTTCTAACGTGATCTAGAATTTCTCACACCCCTAAATGATCTTTTGCATCTGTTGATGTATATGAAACAAGTGACTTGATTAAAAAGGCTTAATTTTAGTCTTTAAATTGTAGCAGGGCAGTAATCACGAACTGAAAGATGGTATTTATAGCTAATTATTTTTTCCTTTTAAAAGACTTATGATTTTTCTTGCTTAAATCAGATGTCAAAAGATGTACGTTAAAATGACAGTTACCTACTCAGCCAGAATCCTTAATTATGTAGCAATTTTTCCATTTCTCACTGATTTATGTTTGATATGCAATTTTACTGTAACATTCACCTGTATCTGGAATGTGGGCTACTTTCTCCTGTGCTATTACTTTCGTTTTTGGACAGACACTATAAAGCACTGAGGAAACAATTGAGGAAATGTTTTATTCTCCATTTTCTGAGATTGCAAATCAGTGCTCCTCTGTGGCCTTACTGATATTAGCAACTCCTCCAAAATTCTGATCCTTTCACACAAATCAAGGAGATTGGAAGTTTTATAAAATGAATAGGGAGAACTCCAGTTGTTGCTAGTACAAAAGCTGATACAGGGCTTATGTGGGACCAAGCTCTGGGCTAAGTGTAGGGTGGGGAAAAGTAAAAAGAGCAAATATCTTATTTTAATCTTTCATAGAAAAAAATGGTCAGTCACAGGCTTGGGAGTAGAGAGAATAAGGAGGGGAGAAAGATCTCTGGGGTTGTTATGCTAGCTGATGCTATCAGCTGATGGTAGGGATGCTGAAGTTCACAGGTGATACAAGTCAAACCTGTGAATCCTGATTTGTAAACATCTATGTTCACACATTAAATCCTCGAAGATGAGAAGTCTTTGCTTCTCCTCACAAGGGAAAAAAAAAAAGGATGTAGCAGAGAGAGGGGAAAGGCTTTTTAAAGTTTGTTGTTTTTTTCTTTATCTTTGGAATGTGAGAAAGGACGCGAGTGGCTGGAAACACTTCAGGCAGGCTGGTAAGATGTCTAGTGGCACTTGTATGAATCAATACCTTCATATATGATTAAAACTTTTTCCTTTTCAGGCATTCAGCCTCAAATTAAATAGACTAGTGGGAAGAGATGCTATCATCAAACTTAAAGTACTTACTGGGGCCAGGCAGATGATGGCTAGATGTAATTGTTTGGTAACTCCAGGAAAAACATGTGTTTGATCTCCCCCAACAGTAGCTCAAGATTTTGAGACTTGAAGTATCTGCAGTAGTAGGGAAATGGCCCCAAAATGAGTAACAAATTCAGTGTAAAGGCTGGAAGCCAGCTATGGAAAGGGAAATTAGAGGTTATTCAGAAAAATGGGTAGTGAAGTAGCTCAGAATCATATTCTTAGCACCATGAGACCATGCATTAACTCACCTTTATGAACTTAGCTGCCAGCTGAACACAACACTAAGCCTCTACTCCTGAAGGCTAAAATAATTATGGGGTAAGAAGTATTTGAAATGTTCTCTCCTCGTATGTTTCTTTTATTGGGTGAAAAATACAATGTGTTAACCTATGTGTATATATGTATGAACCCTTTATGACACAGTTTTTCATCCCATCATATGGGATCAGCTGAGAAAATGAACTGAGCCCATTATCTGAGACTTTTCTGGAGAAACATGTACCTCACTTTCTCTACTATTCTAATACACATCTACTATTCATTGTTTCTCCATTTGAGTTTTGACTCTTGCATTAACAGTCATTATTTTAGCATGTGCCTGAAGTTTCCACCAGTTCCAAATATCACGGAAGGAGCAAAATAGCTTGAAAAATTGTCAGCCATGACTGAAAGTATGTTATGACAAAGAAAAGACCTGAAATAATTAATTTTCAGACAGTGTGGCCTACTGAATACGGCCTTGACTGTGACCCATATCCTCAGGCTAGAAATTCCTTTTGTGTGTTAGTTACTCATCTGAATGATACCGATACCGGTTATTTCTTAAAATGCTTTGAGTTGTGCTGGTAAGAAGTGCTATTTCAAAGCAAAGATTCATTATTATTCTCTTTTACGCTGCATAATTTTCAAAGAGCCGCTGCAAACAAAGGAGTTATTAAGACTTCTTGAGAAATTATCTAAGTATCTATTATTAGTTTAGTCCCCTGTAGCAGGCTAGACTTCTGTTACATTAAGGAAGGAAATTCTAACCATGGTTACTTTAGTTTAAAATGAGACTTGCTTCATTCTGGGAATTTTATGTCCTTAACTCAGTCTTTTTTGGATTAGTACTGTGATTTGGAAGATTCTGGACAGCAAACAAGCCCTATTTATTGTCTGATTTGTTATTGGAGAGGAAACACGAGAGGAATATTTTTGAAGCATTTTTGTCAAACCAAGCAGTTTTGTTACAGAACTGGTGAGGCAGGACCTCTAACATTTTCTTTTCTGAGGTGGTTGGCATTAGGAACAGAAAACCATTCATTTTAGTGAGCTGATTTCCTGAAGTGTACAGTTCATTGAACTCGTGACATTTAAGATCACCAGCTGGTCTTTCTGTTAGTGTCTCGAGGATACTTTCAGAGTTTTTGAGAGCTGGCTATTCCCCTTTATACTTAGAAGGTCATCTTGTACTAAACTGTAGACTTACAGCCTAGGTAGCAAAAACACCAGACTGACTTGAGAGTGGAGGTGTACTTATCTCTTTGGCCTGCTGTGCAGGACTGGTGAAAACCTCTGGCATGTTTGCATAGGCAACACCTTCAACAGAAGAACTGAGAAGTGTTCTATTCAAGTTTAGAGTGAATTTCTGAAAAACTGTTTTTTGGTTTAAGCCCAGAAAAGTAGAAGAGTTTGAATCTTGGTATCCCACATACTTCATGATAAATTCTGTACGTGTGTATAGAGAATAAGAGTATTAGGATAAGATATGTCCCAGTTCCTCTGCCTTTTTAAAAAAATAATGTTCTTGATATCAGAACAGGGTTCCTGAGTGGATTCTTGAGAGATGTATCTGGAGAGGAAAGAATTATCTCTGGAAACATGGGTGTGTTTTTTCATCTGTGGGTTTCTTGGGTTTTGATGGTTATGAATTTTGTCAGTACTGGTGGTCACTTAAGCAGTAAGACATTCATTATTCTGTTTTGTGACTCTCATTAATAATTCCTAAACTTTTCTATGCAATGAGAAGATCATGTTCTTAAGGTTGTCAGTCTCAACGAGTGGAGAATCTACAAGTTAGGCCTTGTATTGGCCTGAGTCAATAACTAAGTTGGCCTCTAAGTGTCTTTGGTCTTGGAACTTGTGATCAGATCATTCAGGGAAATATAAAGATATAAGGAAGTGCTCAAAAGATGGACCCGCTCAGGCATGATCAGAGGTGGAAGGTCCTGAACTGTGCATTTATTTGCAATGGTAAAGTCAAAGACACTGCAATTAAGGTTGCACTGAAGGCAAAGTCAACCATGAATAGCTCCAAATGACGCTCTCCTCTTGTATTACATGTCTAATCTTCAGGGAGAGGTCAGGTGCAGCATAATACTGAGAGTTGTAATAAAACAATTGCTGTCTGTCTTTTTTTCCCCCCTCTCTTCTCATAAAGGAAATTTAAACTTAACAGCTAATAAGGATGTCCTTAAAGACATGAAGAATAATTTCTTTTGAGAACAAAAGCTCTTATCTTACAGTACTGATGACCTCCCTCGTGGCCTTTAAGACTTTAGATACTTTTAATACAGTCTTCTGGACTGTACCATGCTGTATTACAAGTAAGCATGCACTGCTTGTTAAGTACATGGCTCTTGAAAAATTTGTTCTCACCAAACTTTGTCTGGAGTTTTTGCACTTCGCTTGAGCATATATATCTCTTTGAATTTGTATTAATTTGATTTAATTGCACTTGGGGGTCTAGTAAAGTCTAGCAATAATTAATAAAGTTTATTCATTAGAGGAAGATTCAGAATTACAAAAAAAAAAAATGAAAGGAAGAAAACCGTAAGTGGAAGGTGTCTCGTTTCACAGTCAGTGGTCTACTAAACTTTGCAGTGTGAGCAGAAGTGTTCTCAAAATAACTCTGCTCACGTCATTGTCTTCTACACATACCAGCTTTAGATTAGTTTGATATTTGCCCAACAAGTTTTGCAGTTTGTCTTCAGTGATATCTGAATTATTTAAGTCTTCAGTCTGTTTTTTCTTTTAGTTAGTGGCAACTTAGGAATGAGTTGGAAGCGTGACCTTGACCATTAACATATTAATAATGTAAGCTGCTGTATATGTTGAGAGAGATGGTTGGCTCTGTAAAGATATTTGGACAAATGTGTTTGCTATTTAATCCTCATCCACAAAAAAATTAATCATACTAGAAACAGTCTATGAAAGATAAAGTAATAAATCTTTGCAAGAACTATGGACGCCTACAATATTTGTTTTGAAAAAGTAGTGAATAAAGGATATGTATTAGTGAGCAAAATATTGATTGATAAACCTGTCACTTCTAAGGGCTGAAAAAGTATGGATCTTAGACTTATTGATGCAGAGATGATGGTCATTATTATTTTAGTAACAAATCCTGGTATGGCAGATACAAAGGTATTAGGTGATAAATCATGAGATAGGATTCAGGTAGCAACTCTCAGAAAATAGTCCATTAATAGAATAACATTTAGATTTAATATATGATTTAAATAGAATAAGCATATCTGAGGCTGGATTCTTATGTCTGAAAGGTGTACCCATTCTAAAGTGGTAAGGGAAAGAATGTCAGGGTCGTATACCACAGCATGTTTCAGTGACCTAGTTGTGAAGAAAGAGTAGGGTGCTTCTTATGTGACATTTCCACTTGGGGAAAATGGATTTTATATTCCGGTTCCTTTAATTATTCAAAATGCTGAAACAACTAAAATTGGTTTATCTGTTCATTGACTTAGAAGTGACATGACCTGGAATGTGGAAAGCCAGGCCATTTGGGCTTCACGTGCAGATCTCCAGTGATCTGTTCTGTGACCTTGTCTTGCCTTGGCTTCCTTTTTAATTTGACCTTCTTTCTGCCTCATTTAAGGGTTACTCTTCAGTGCAGATGCTATCATCTGTTCTCATTGATAGTTTCTGTCTACACCATTCTTTAAAAGGAACTAGATCCACCACGCAGATGAAACATCTCTGCACATTAAAATCCTCCAAAAACCATTTCAGGTTTGGTTAGAAGATGCATTCTCACATATCCCTTCAGCTAGTGCATTGCCAGATCTTCCAGGGTAGGGCATTGGGAGTCTCTGGTTTGTAGGTGAGAAACTGACTTGCTTGGGCTCTCGCAGAAGATAAGGAAACTGAACTATGTCAGCAAAAAAATCAGGGGTATGGTCACTTTGGAAGTCACTATTACAAAATGATACACACCTAGCTAGTGCTTAAAACAGTAGGATCTTGTGGTACTACTGTGTTATAAATAGTTAATAACAGTATTGAGAGAGTGTTATCTTGTAGGCATTCTCTCAAGTGATGCTTGTTTTTAAACCAGATGTAATTCTATAGGTCCCACTGTCAAAATCTAAAAGTAATTGTTGCATAGGAGTGGGAGAAAGATCTCATTAGACTGCTAATGAATCTTTGTAGTTCTTTATTGCCAATTTTATGAGAAACTGTATATGAAATTTTTATTCTTCAAAATACAGGACTGGAAAAAAAATCAGTCTAAGAAATTTCTGACAACCTGATTAGATCCAGCTTCTTGACTAAACCAAGGTTTTGCTCAATATAGTTGTAAGAGCGTTTTCTTCTCAATCACAGCATTTGTCTCCAAAGTGGCCAGAGAAAGTGTAGTGAATATGCAATATTTTTAAACAAACTTAAATTGGTTTGTTCTGGGTGTAATTCCTAGTGTACTAGAGAACTAATCCAATATTTTACTGTTGTGTAACAACCTGTGAGTTACATTCTGTGTTTGGACAGATCAAACCATGTTGGTATATTGCGCATAAGAATAGCACCTGCCAGTAATATCTTGAGGTACTCAGTCTTTAGAGGATACTGGAATAAAGAAAATATTCAGCTGCTATGGGTAACGGACATTAAGCTGCAACAATTAGTACTGCTTAAAAATGGGACCTTGCTTTGACTGCAAAGTCTGTGAACCATGTGATGCACAGCATTGATGAGTTCTTCTGTTTGTCTATCAATTTCTCCTTGATGTTTGTCATATACCCACTGTGTAGTCTGAAGAAAGCTGAGCAGTCCCAATTGCCTAGACATATGCATGTGATAAAGGGTGAAAAATGCATTTGGAGGGGAAGGGGCTTTGCTGTGTTCCCCCACTGTACCCACTTACCTTGTCTGTGGTTCTCCTGGCCTTGGATAATGAATGAAAAATGAGTTTTCGTCATTGAGGCTTGCTGTTCATCTTTGAACATTCATACACAACTGATATTCTTGGGACACTCAACTGTAATT
>NW_010408587.1:49323-53083 GCF_000710305.1 Buceros rhinoceros silvestris | reverse complement strand
CCTGCTGAGACGTCACTGTCCTTCTTCCCTGCGGCAAGGAGAGAGAACTGAAATTTAAAACATTGAGTGTATTTGTTTATGTGTGTTAAAGAGATATAGTAAGAATTTCACTGTATGCTCTCATCTAGCTTGTATTCTCTCAGCTGGATCTAAAATGTGATGAGATCAATGCTCTTTGCATCTGACAGTCTCAGTACATGTTCTTAAACTGCTTTGCTCTGAGACTGTATTTCACAAACCACCAATGGAGACACGTCACCTCTTGTCATAGATGATATAGAGAGGCCCCATGTTCGTTTTTTCAGAAACCAAGTATATGAATAACCCTTTGATATTTATACATGAAGCCTGGTTCTAGGTGATACCTGAAGCATTGGAGAAGCTGAAATTACTGGACAGAACTGTGGTGCTCATCTGAATCAATGACTATTTAAGGCAAAGAGGAGCAAGACTTCCCCTGGGACCCTGAGTACTTATGCTCATATCTGCCTAAGATTGCAGATACATCAGCTGGTAGCTTGCTCAGATAATTTGTGACTTGTACACTTGCTGACAAAAGAGAAGGGTGAGGAGACTATCCTGTGCTCCTCAGTCTCTGTTGTGAGATTCATCATCCCTGAGTGTATGCTTCCACACCACTGGAGATCCTGTCTGTCACAGTTATTTAAAAGATCATGACACCAGCTGAGGTCAGTCTCACATTTATTTTATGAGTATGAAATAGAAATTGAAGGGGAGATGATGTAAATCTTTATACTTGCTTATCTCTGAGACCTGATCTTTGTCCGACGAACTGAGAATCCCCTCAAATGTGCTGAGCAGTATGCAGGCAGTATTTATATCTGATACATTAATTGAGCAGGAAGGCGTCATGCTGCTTGCAAGTGATAACACACACTTTTGTCCTCTTGCCAGCACAGAGCTGTCTAGTGCCATCTGAGATTCTCCAGGGCATTTAGATGTAGCTAGCAGGTATAATACAGGACCTGTAGGACAGTGTTGACTTCAGAAGTTGGCAAGGGAAGGTTGACTACGGTGTCTTGACATGTCTCAGAAAACACTCCATGCCTATGTATGACAAATGACTCAAGGATTAATTGTCCTGTATATGACAAGATTTCTGAGATTTATGAAGTTTAAGGCAAGACCTGTGGTGACCAGTTATAACATCAAACAAGTGTCTAAAAGCATTGCGATCCTGCCGAGAATGTATCTTGTGGTTGTAGGAATGCTTTACTAATTAATTTTCTCTATAAAGAAGATTTGAGTACATTTACTTAATCAGTCATGTACCTTTCCTTTGTCCATACTAATTGTGAAATAAAGATAGCAGGTACCAAGAATCTGAATCTACAATGTTAGCTCCTAGCCTGGGGCTTAGCTGTTATTTAAGATAGTACCTGTCTTATATCGAATTTAACATCTACTTTGTGTCTGCAGGCACAGATTTCTTTAATAGAAAACTTTGCTATTAATTGTAGCAATATCTATCCCAATCTCCGTACTTTTTGTTTCCAAGAAAACTGATAGGTACTTCTAAGTGTTCTATATGAATTTATGAAGATAACGAACCAAATTTGTTTTCGCTTTGTAGTTTTCTGTGTTTGGAATTTGCAAACAGGCAAAGCTTTCCAATCAGAATAGGTTAGGCTTTGATTCTTAAATTGCTCTCTTTTTTAATGTAGTTTTTTTTACTCTAATTCTCACTATAATCCCATCAATCGACAATTATTAAAAAATCTCTACGTGGTGAAGACTTTCAGTTGGCAATAAAGCATCAGAATTTAAAAATGAGTAACCTGATTTACTTGCAGGACAAAACCTAGTTTCATGGTGATACTGGCTTTTAATCAGAGGGATGTGCTGAGAGTGATCTGCTGTAGGGTTTCTATTAAAAATTATAGGAAAACCTTGAGCAGTCACTAGTCTGCAGTATTCCTCTTGGAATTTTAGTTAAACTTCAAATTCTCTTAACATCTCTAGAAAGAACTGTGCTACGTATCCATTTATACATGCAGAAGTAAGACTTCTTTTTTAATGTTATTTCTATAGGCACATTGACCACTGTAATGGCTATTAAGGTCTGGTTTTCCCTTCAATTGCTGGTTAATAATGTAAAAAAAAAGTAACAATTATTTCAAACCTATTTTCATGGTTCCTAAATATGAACTGACACAAACAAGATTAATGTATTCCCCCCCTCCTTTTTTTTTTGAAGGTGATAGAGACCAACATTAGTTTATATTTGACAACTAATTGGGCAAAATTGTGAAAGACTGCTTTGTTTCTGTTTCACTCATTGTCATGACTTCTTTGGGGTGACTTATAGCAACCCCCCCACCCCCCGACTGATATTGGCAGTATTTGTGAATTTATAAACATTTCATCTGGTTCAGAAAATTAGAATTTAGTTTAATTTCAAAAAAACCTGTCCATTCCCCAAACCACAAAGACTTTTTTCTTGCTTTTGTTTCACAATATTTGGAATATAACTAGGTAAGTTATGGAGAAGAAACAATTTTTTATAAATAAGGCTGAATGAATATAGTAATTCACTTACCTGAGTAAAGTTCATTACTACCTCTGAGCTGTATATTTTTCTAGAATTTCATATATGGAAGTTGGAGTTTTGACAAGAAGATGAATCCATTTTCAAAAGATATTTTTGTTAGGATTGCAGCATATTAAGACTGAGTTGTAGCTGAATAGCACTGATTTAGTATTCAAAATATTAGAAAATTATTTGTATTAACAAAATAGCAAATGCTTTATGTGTTGCCTCTCAAATTTCAGCAAAGATCGGCATTTAAAGGTCTGTCAAATATATGCAAAAAAGGTATGTGGAACTAAGATCATAAAAACCAAGACACGTTTTCACAGCATTAACTAAGCTAAAAAGTTATTATAAAATATTAAAAATAGTAGATAATTCTTAAATGTAGGGTTAGCTGGTTTTATTATTATCTTTCAAATGTTTCTGCTTAAGGAGTATTAAATTTCCTTTAAAAAAGGACAAACAGAAGGGCTGCTGTTCCTCTCGTTTCTCTCATAACCCATTGCTCTCACGTGTCTGAGAGGTCTAGCACAACCTGTCATTTCTTTCCTTGGTTCCTGGTAGGTGAATACTAATTGTGCTGAGGAAAAATGTTGGTCTTCTCAGCAGTCAGTAATTAAAGGAGGAAGAAGAAAAGGTGATGTCACATTCTGTACTAAGAGCACTGTGAGTCTGTAAAAGCTATGGGTGCATGTTCATGGCACCCTTTATAAATAGGTTCATTGCGCTCAGCATTTTTTCGAGGAAAGAAAGATTAAAGCCACTTAAGAACTATGCAATTCTCTTGGAATTCATTCTGACATGTTAGCATGCGTGTCTACGTTAGCATTAGATGTGTGTGAATAGTAAATTATTCTATTCACTTATTATTGCTGATGATTAGTAAATTATTTTAATGACATCGACTATACTATTCATGCATTACTTGATAGTGGTTGGAAGCGAATTGCTGTCAAAAAGGCTTTGCAGCTGCAAGAAATTACACTTCTACTTTTATTGTATTCCCTTTACCCCCAAATAGAACATACTATTTCTGTCTTTTCAATCAATTCAGCCAGTTGTCACTCACACACCCACAGACAATTACAATGCACTTGCATCATATCGCAGCTGCCTGTGGTAGACGATTGTTTTGTAGTGCAATGCATGCAGGATAATCTCTGAATATCCACGTCCCTCTGGAAACTATTCTTTCATTGGCCAAAC
>NW_010408587.1:46183-49197 GCF_000710305.1 Buceros rhinoceros silvestris | reverse complement strand
CTCTTTCTTTGGCTGAATGATCTATGATGCTCTGGTCAGGTTCCCAGCATGTGTTAATTAAGATGGGTGTTGCATGATCGCTTCAACACAGGGCTGTCTAAATGAACATGTCACTAATATTTCCAATCATTTTGTTTCAAAAGTGAATTAGAAATAGTTTGATTTACTTTGTAGAGCTTCTAACATCCCAATCAATAATTTATTTTGTGATAAAAGTATTGTGTTAGTTGTATAATTACAGATGGAAAACAAAATTGTTGCTTTTATTTACTAAGTGGTCTATGAAAAGTATCATAAAGAACGCTCTCTAAAAGATGTTTTTTTCCTAAGAACACATTACTTTCACTTAGGATCACTTGAATTGTGATATTACTTCCTGGTTTATTTTAATCATGAAGTGTTCACTTGTGTGGTATTTTTTTCTGAGTATGAAGAACAAGTAATTAAAGGAATATGCAGAAATAGGAAAAAGAAAAATGTCTGGGGACAGCAAAAGTCAACTATTTTCATCTGTGTAACCCAGACTTAGTTGAATCCTAGAAAATGTTATCCCTATTCTGATGTCTCCCTTTTCTGTCTGATCACTAAAAGAAGAAAACAGAGCAATTATGAATTTATTAATTATATGTTCTGTTTACTTGATAAAGCAGCAGAAAAGATGACTCTTGTCAGGAAGGTGAGTGGAAAGGAAAGCTTATATTTCTCTTGCAGAAGTTCAGCTAGCCAGAGGACTACTGTTTATTTCAGACATAGTAGATATAGAATTAGATTAAATATAATTCAGTGTGAAAGAAAACAACTACTGAATTTTTCCTTTTCAGTAGCATCATCCAAAGCCTTCAGGTGATCACTGATGACACTCGGGGGTGAGCAATTTCAAGTACATGGTTTGCCATGTCTGTGCAAGCAAATTTTGAGGAACTGCTGATTTTGCTCCCTGCCAAGGGCACAGGAGACAGCATAGCCCTTATGAACTATTAGCAGTGCTAACCTACAGAGAAGTTAGCATAGCTTTAAACCACGAGTCACTTTTGTGGTGTAATTTTTAACATTTGGTTTTGTTCTGAAGAGAGATTCTGTGTTTTAAGACGATTTCAGGGAAATCTGAGTCTTGATTCTAACAGCATGACAGACATCTCCCTCTGTCTATTATCATTTCCCCTTCATGTTTTAAGCTTGCTTTAAACAATCCTTTTCACACCTATTGATATTTTCTTTCTGTTTTCCTTGTTAAACCTCATACTGTACTGTCACGTCCAGTTCTCAAAATAAGACTAAACTGGTTATTATATAATTTATTGGTAATGTTTACCATTATCCATGGCTCTGAGTCTACTAATTATTAAATGAACTTTAAATTTTGTCTCGTGTGTGTGTATATATATGCATCTTTTTATCACTAATTATTATGGTATATAGTAGAGCAGTTTTTCAACCACTCCTGTGGTTTCAGTATAGTCTTCAAAATACCAGTCTTTTACTCCCCATATGAGTGGGTGGGTTAAACTGTGTTGCTTTAGGTAGGCATGAGTTGGGTTGCTGATGCAAACCAGTGTGTCCAGTTTGTTTAAAAAAAAAGTGTGAGTTTTCTTTGTGGTAACAGTGAGATTTACCAATATAATGTATGATCCTTGCTTGTGTTGACACTGAATTATGGCTTTAGAAATAGTAAAGGTATTAATGTATGTTTTATGCTTTGAATTTTCTCCGGTTCTGAATTTCAGATGTTTGTGTTTCATCCTTTTCCTTTCTAAGGGATAGTTCTTAACACCCGCGTTTCTGCTTCAGATTATGAACTTCAGTGATGTCTTTAGAATCAGCTGCTCTTAAATCATATGGTCTTTACTGTCAGCAAACATGCAAGTGAATTAGAAAGAGTGATGTCCAATTAACACAGCATTTTGCAGGTTTGATGAGGAATGATAAATTTAAACCCTGTCTTTTGCACTTTCAAAGTAAGCGAAGTTACAAGTAGGATGAGCTAGAGAGATTGTTCCATTGATCCATAACAAAATATTTGTTATTTATTTGTAATTGGATAGGTGACATCTTCTTTGAAAAGAAACCCATTGATTATTTGAATAAATGCCTTTATCATAAATTCCAGTAACACATTAATTCCTACAGCATGTGGAGTTACATGGTAAGATGAGCCGTGCTGTTTCATTAGTTGTTTCTTGTTTCAAACAGTTAGTATCCTCTATACCACTAAACCAAGTGGCTTTTCTTGATTTCCACCGACATTACCTTATTAATAGCTCTGCAAAACAATTAATTATGGTTTTAATGAGCAAGTACATCCTCTGCATAACAAATAATTTCTTCTTTTATTAAAGATAAGTAAGAAGATCTGTAGTTATTTGCTTTAGGTTTTTTAGGTCTGAAAAATTTCATAGCTACTCAGAAATAGCAACAGTTAAGCAATATGGTGCCGTCCTGGTTTTGCTGTGACAGAGTCCAAGCCCTGCCATGGTGTGCCAGCCGTTAGCAGTTTCCAGTCAGTGAGGGCAACTGGGCTGAGCTGTCTCCCAGGTGCATCCCAGACCATCAACCTCATGCTCAATATAAAGGGGGAAGTTTGCTGAGAAGAGGGAGCTTCCTGCTTGGATTCTGCTCTTGTTTGGTCTTCTCCGGTTAACCTTGCTTCTCCTCCGTACTGCTTTCCTGTTCGTTGTGACCACTGTACATTCGCTGAACTGAGCACAACTTTGTGTACCTTATACTGGTATTAGTTTTGCTATTTCATTAAATCTGTTTTCATTTCAACCCATGGGTCTCGTCTCCTTTTCCTAATCCTCCTTCCTGACTGGGGAGGGGGCATCAGGTGATAGAGCAACTGCTATAGTTTAGCCCTGGATACAGGCTAAATGTAGACAGGTGCATTTGATTATTTTGGTTCCAGTTTGTGAGGACAAACTATTTGTGACTGGGGTTTGATAAGGTCCTTTTTGTTTTTCCTGAACTTTTCCAATCAACAGCAGCAGAACAAACTTGTATTGTTCTGCAAATGGTCT
>NW_010408587.1:38334-46058 GCF_000710305.1 Buceros rhinoceros silvestris | reverse complement strand
TCCTGCTGAGAGCATCTCTGCTATGTGCTCCTTGTGTATTCCTTGTGGTACTTCTATAAAGCCAATCACTTAGATTCTCTTGTCACATTAAGGTACACCAAAAGTAGCAGTAAGTTGGCTCATCTCACTATGGTAAATAAAAGAGAAATAAGGCTTACAGGACAAAGTCAATTTTTACATAGTTCAAGCGAATTCTGTGGAATTAATTATTTTTTCCTTGGTATGATTTTTTTAAATTAGCTCTAGATATTATTTTTGTGACTTGCATTGATATATCAAGGCATCAGAGCTAAGATCCTTTAAGTTTTGAAGGACACCTCTGAGCTGCTGTCTTGAGGAATTTTTCACTCGTTGGGTGTCTTCTATCAAAAAGAAAAGATAAACAGAATTTTAAACAGCGTAAACCTTCAGTCATGCTTATATCCCATTCTCCTGAAATATGAAGGAGGGTTAATTTAAGTGGTAGTTGTTTCTTTCTATTTAAAAATAGATTAATTAATTAAAACCTAAAATTGAAACTACTCTTAGAGTTTGGAAACAATAAGAGATGGAAACCCAAATAAAAATCACTACTTAAGTTTTTGAGAGTGCAGTTCATCTAATTGTACGTGCTAGTAAATGAACAACTTATAAGCTAGTTTAAATGTATCCTGCTGTGGATATTTGAGGGCGCTTCAAAAGCGCTGAGATGCTAAGATATATAGAGACATTGTAATCAGGAAATACATAAGTTATTGTGAAACGATTGAAGACAAGATTGAAAGATTGCTTTCTTAGAGAAACATTTTCAGATAATTAAATAAAATACACTTTTTTTTTTAAATGTGCTCATGCTTCTTACTAATTATAATTCAAATGGAAATACACAGCAACCTGGCAGAGGCCATTATTTTAATTTAGGAGTATAATCTTGCATAATATAATCAAAATTATGAAGTGTCTTCTCACTAATTTTTAGATTTAATTGAACATATCTCTTTTTCTCCATATAAATAACTGTCACAGTTGTTCACTTTCTTCCCTTCCTGCTCAATAGCTCCTCTAATCTTAAACTCCAAACAATCCCAGAATTCTCTCTTCCCTTCAGGCCGGTGTCCCCTCAATATCTCTTGCTTGGCTATATCTCTTGCTTGGCTTATCTTTTTCTGATTTCCGGACAGTGGGATGTCTTTTCCTGTGTCCTTGACAATGTAGATTGTTTGCCTGAAATAGTGCTTCAGTTCATTGTGTTATCTTTGGAAGCAAAAGTTCACATCTAACATGCTTGTATTGATTATATTTTTTGTTTTGATCATCCTTATTTTATTATAAAGCGCTAATACACATCATAATTTCTCATGAATCTCAAGGGAACTGTGTGACTGCAGCTGTTTAAAGCTTGACAAACAGTTTTTGTTTGAAAGGTGGAGATATGAAGAATATAATGAAGATTCAGATAGTGGTCATGTCCATACTTGAATACTAAAAGATTTAACCAAATACACTCAAAAATAACAGCAGTTTATTTTGGAGAGTAAGAGTGAAAAGAAATGGTGGTTTTAATCATTAGACAAGCCCTTAGGAAGAACCCCTCGTGAAGGATGCATTTTCTGCCTCTGGGAGAAGCTTGTGAGAACTTAACGGAATATTGAAAGTCTACACTTTAAACATAAGCTCATAAATGATGACCTTTTGTTTCAAGGGGACATTTAGAAAGAATTCTGAGAGTATGTGCTGGAAAGAGTTGTTCTTTCACTATGTGATCATTGTACCCTCACCATTTATTTCCTTCTCTAGTCTATACAGGCACACATCAGTCACCTAGAAAAGCAGAGAAGGATCCTTTCCTTCTAGAAAAATTATGGAGCTTCTTTAAGATGACTCCTTGAAGGTGGAATTATTCTTGATACCAGTAGGCCCTCAAAATGACATGAGTTTACATACTCAGCGTTTATAAATTTGAAGCTTTTGTGTGAAACTCTTTAATTCCATTTGAGGGACCACCTACATACCATCTATCATGGCCTTCGTGATTCCTATACTTGAAGGATCAGGGTTTCAGATCTACTGTTTTCCTCATTAATGGGAATTGGATATTTAAACATCCATTGCACACACTAGCAATTCTCTTGTCCTTTTAGTTATCTCATGTGTACAGCTGAAGTAGAGCCAAAAAGAAAATAGATGAGAATTGATTAATTCAATTTTTTTCACAATCATATTTGAGAAAATTTGTACTTCCCCCTGCTCTGCCCCGAACCGGCTTTAGTCTTCCTATGAAATGGTTCAATGAGTAACTGGTAGTCTTTGCTACTAAACATGAAGCTAGACTTGAAGAAAGAAATGTGGTTCGGTTTCCTCATATATTTTTGGTTCATGGACACATTGCTTAACTACAGAAAATGCCTGAACTTCTTTAAACAAAGAATTTTCTTGTGCTTTAGTCTTTCAAAAAAATATATGCAAGTGTTTTGGTTTTTTACCTACACTAAACCAAGAAATTATCAATATTTCTTCAAAACAGTTTGGGTTTATTCTGTTATCTTCTTGTAAATACATTCCTCAAAAATGTTATGGTTATTTTTTTTTTCCCCAGAAATTTTGGCATTCTGTTACTGTATTCCTGTGCTAATGCATACTTGACAGTTTACACAAATCCCTTCATTTTTATTGCCCTATGCTTTTGCCAAAATTGCTTCTCTTATGATATGATTTAGGCTAATTTCCTTAGGAAGAACCATAATGCTTCACATCCCCTTAAGGGAGAAGAAAGCTTTATTGTTGTTGCTTTTAATTATTATGTCTAATCCTAAATTTCTAACTGAAAGTCATATTGTAGTCATTGATAGCAAAGCTAAAGGCTTCATTGAAATGACTGTCACAGAGTGGCTGCAAACCTGATCTATGGATCAGCTGGAGAATTAAGACTTTGAATTGAGAATAGAAAAACATTGAGAATCTGTGGAAAGACTGGCACTTGGGAGAATACACTCATGGTCACTTGGCTCAGTGAAGCAGTGGGCAGCTGGATGAGATACAGATGGAGAATTCTGTATATTATTCTCACAGTCTGTCCCTAAATAAAGTAAGCTATGGTAATGCTATCTGAATGTGATGATTGTATGGCTCATTGTTGTCATTTTAGTGGTAAACAATACATGGAAGACATTGGGGAGCTGCTGCGACACGTTTATTTTGTCCAGACTTGAAGTGATAAGGCTGCTTGGGCTTAGCAATTAGTTTAATCAGAACCTCATGCCTGTCATGAGGGTCTGATGCCACACAGTCATGAAGAATAAAGAGAGGAAAAGTAGAAACTGCGTAAGGAGGATGCTTGGCTTGTTACCAGTTTTATTTTTCCTTCCTGTTGCACACTATCACATTGTCTTTTCACCTGCTTTGGTCAGACCTGAGTGTATTTCATCCAGCAACAGAGTGTTGTTCAACTTGGTATACTTGCTTGAGAAAGTAGTAGTATGGAACTCAGAAATCCAGCCACACAGAGCTGCAACTTGACTGTATTTGCGAACTTTGCTATTTCTTAATTTATAATGAAGAGCCTGAGAAAAGGAAGTATTTCCAGGCGTGTTTTACACTACACACTATTTAAAAAATCAGCTGTAAACCTAAGTAAAACTGAATTCTTTAAAATAGTTGATACTGAAAATTTCAAACAACAATGCTGCTTTTACATCAGCATTGTGACAATACTGGCAGAAAGATGATATTTGATATTTAACAGGACTCTGTCTTCATTGATCATGCCAGAGGAATTACAGATATATCAAAAAACTGTCTTCCTTTTTTTCTGCTAATAGTAATTTAATGAGTATGCTCCATAGCCTGGTCTCTCTGCTTGACCATCTTTAAATGGAAGAGGCTAGGCAGTCTGGTGTTCCCTGCCATGGCACAATTTTCATCACAGAAAGTTATGCTTCAGTGCTCTTGAGCTTCATGAAATGTAGTGCTTTAAGAGGTTACTAGGTTTTCCGTTTTGAGGGCCCATTAGATAGATAATAAACCTTGTCCTGTAACTAACCAGCACAATTACAGACCAGAAATACCCTAAAAGCTCCAGTTATGCAAGTTGCAGACATCTGTTAACTGAAGATTAAAGACTAACAGCAATCCAAGAGTGCAAATTAGAGGATAGGTTTGTAATAGTTGTTGATAGCCGAGTACCAGCTATATATGATACATCTGCCAAACTTTATACTTCGAATATATTTTTTCTATCTTCTCTCTCATTTCTTCACATTTTTCATACTAGGTATAAGCTACTCAAATGGCTCACCTTCTTTCAGGAGAGCGTTCATAGCCAAATATTAAAAAAAAAAAAGGCAGATGAGTAACAAAAATGCAAGCCTTACCTTCCATTTCATTTCCATTCAGTTCTTGTTAGCTGAAACATGACTTGTTAAGAATCCCTTTCCTATGGTGTGTTTTTATGCTAGCACTATCAGAGGTGGTTAATCTGTCAGTCTGGAGCTTGTGTAAGCAGCTGTTACTCTCAAATCATGTACATTCAAAAGGAATCTGAGTGTAAGCTGTTTCTGCACAACAAAAAACTCAAGCTTAACTCCCCAAAATTCATCAAACCTGCTAAAACCTTGCATGGCTTGAGGCCTTTTTCCACAGATGTTCCAGGAGGGTTTTTTTTCCCCCATATGCCATTTTTCAAGGTTATTGTGTGTACTTCAGAAGTATTCTAACTTATACATAATGAAGGTATATTTTTAGAGATGAAGAGTGAGCACTTGACTTCCCAGGCTATTTCCTTTTTCTATTATCAAAAAATTAAGCTTACATATGTATTTAAGTCAGAATTATATTTAAAAAAGACATGGATATTCTAGAAGTGACGAGTATATATCAAATATCCTTTGTACTTCTATTAAATATGACGGCTTAAACTCCTAACAAAATTGCAAAATTGGGCTCTGATTTAAATTATAAGCACTGGATTGTCTAAATTTAACCTTTCTTGTTGACTTTCATCTTATTTTGAACACTGGGAAATTTAACTAAAGCTAAATGCCTGGAGATCATAATATTTTTAGATCCCCCTCATCTTGCCAAGTAAAAGAGTTCTGAATGACCTTCTGAAGAGCATATGAGAAAATTGCCTACTCCAGACAACACAGTAACTGTGACCAAGGACAGAAAGGACATATAATTCTTTATGGTGAACTTTTTATTGGCTAGTGGCCAATAAATACTGACAGTTTGAGGCTGAAATAAATATCAGACTGTTTCAGCAAAAACCTCCATCTTTCACATCAAAGGAAAACCATGCACCTTTTGATTAGTACTGCATCAGGCTGTTCACCAGAGATTCAAACACTTGCAAACAAGTCTTTTTAGATAAGGACAAGTGAGCTGGCCTTTTTGATGGTTCATTTCAACATGCAGTTCAACTAATTCATTTTATTTCAGTGGAGAACCGGTTTTCTGGAGTCTTAATGGAAACAAGAATCCCACCTATACCCTTTTCATTACTTTTTATGTTATTTGATCTCAGCTAGCTCAGTCTAGTTGGACTAAAAAGCTTGCTGTTTATCTGCGTGCAAAGGCACTGCTCTATTTACTGGGCAACTTGTTCATGCTTCTACTAACATTTATTAACAGATGTAGCATAAAAAAGAATATAGGTGACATGACCTACGTAAACCCCACATCAGTATGGCTGATCAATGTGGCCAGTTCCAGTTATTTCATTAATTTCATACATTGTTTTAACTTCTCTGCAGGTTGTGTCTTTGAGAAGCAGTTTAGTGAAAGAAATTTACATTTCATCTTTGCTGTCATATTTCAGCTAACATTTCTGCCAGTAACTTATCTAAGACTTGGTGTGGGGAAAAAAAAAGTATTTTGCAAGGAATTCTCAGAAATCCACTAAGAAATAGCTCAAGTCTCCTTGACCAACCTTATATTGGATATAAGCTTTGACAAGCCTGTCCAACCTGAATTATTCTATGGAATAGATTTTGAAATATTTCATTACTATATACAGACAGATAAGACTTTGTGAAGCGTAATCCAGGATATAGAAATACAGTTATTAAGAAGCATTATAATCAACTCACATATTAACACGATCAATATTTATGTGATAGATAAAATTCAAATGAGAAGTTAGACAATCTGTCTCAGCATGGTCCAGGCTATTATTATACCTATTCGTCTCAGCTCAGACAAAGTTATGATTCCTTGAAAATACCCTTTTTCATGTGAATAAGATTGGCTTATGGAGTTTTCTGTAAAAGATAGAATTTAATCATCTTTTGTCTACTATGCCTATCCCTGGGGGGCAGTCAGGAAAGAAATATAAATCTCTCCCTAATCTTAGCCTTTCTTGCTGAAATACATTATCTGAGCGATCAACTATAGAGTGACATCTGCCCTGGGATTGGATAGGATAGGGTTAATTTTCACAAGAAGCTGGGAGGGTCCAGTGCCAGGATGACTGAAGGGAACTAGCCAGTGGGATATTTGATACCATACTGACATCATGCCCAGTATATATAAGGGGGAAACTGGCTGGGGGAAGGGCACACAGTACAAGCAGCAGGTAGTGGGTTCCATGCAGTGAGCTGTTGTGTTATATTTAACTTGCCTTATATATTATTGCATGGAATTATAGAATTGTTTCAAGTTTGGCCATTAACCCAGCACTAAGTCACCACTAAATCATGTCCCTAAGCAGCATATCTATATGTCTTTTAAATCTCTCCAGGGATGGTGACTCCACCACTTCCCTGGGCAGCCTGTTCCAATGCTTCACAACCCTTTCTGTAGAGAAATTTTTCCAAATATTAATCCATTTATGGAAGCATTTTTTATTGTCTTTGGCTAATATGGCAGTAGTCAGATTAAGTTCTAGTTGGGCTTTGGCCCTTCTAATTTTCTCCCTGCATAGATTCATGAAATCTTTGTAATTTTCCGGAGTGTCCTGTCTCTTCTTCCATAGCTTACAGACTTTCCTTGTCTTCCTGAATACCAGCCAAAGTTCTCTGTTTAGCTAGGACGGTCTTCCACTGCCCCAGCTCATCTTACAGCACTCTGGGCAGCCTGCTCATGTGCCTTTAAGATTTCCTTTTTGAAGGATGTCCAGCCTTCCTGGACTCCTTTTACCTTCAGAACTGTCTCCCAAGGAACTCTGTCAACCAGCCTCCTAAACAGGCCAGAGTCTGCCCTTCAGAAGTCCAAGGTGACAGTTCTACTGACACCCCTCCTTATTTCCCCAAGAACCAAAACCTGCCATTTTGTGATTGCTGTGCCCAAGTCATCCTCCAACCTTCACATCACCCACAAGTCCTTCTCTGTAAATAACAGGTCTAGTGGGGATTCTTCTCTACTTCTCTCCCTCACCAGCTGTGTCAGGAAGTTGTCTTCCACACAGTCCAGGAACCTCCTTCACTGTTTCTTCTCTGCCTCTCTTGTATTTCCAGCAGACATCAGGTAAGTTGAAGTCCCTCATGAGAACAAGTGGAAGTGATTGTGGGACTTCTCCCAGATGCTTATAAAATTTTTTCTCTGCCTTTTCATCTTGGTTGGGTGGTCTATAACAGACTCTGACTATGATATGTGCCTGGTTTGCCTTTCCCCTTATTCTTACCCATAAACACTCTATCATCAACATCATTATGCTCAACACAATTTCATTAGTGTTATTGCTATTACTTGCTTGTTCTATCTTTGTGTTCTGTTAAACTCTCCTTATCTCAATTCTCTGGGTTTTACCT
>NW_010408587.1:37001-38076 GCF_000710305.1 Buceros rhinoceros silvestris | reverse complement strand
TTGCCCTTCACATCCTATAAAGTGGTTGGAGGTAAAGAGTGAGTGAGCAGCCACATGGTGCCTAGCTGGTGACTAGTCCTAAACCACAACATCATCTTGGCAATGTTAGTCTACTTCTACATCACTTTCACCAATGGAAACAGGAAAATGTGTATTTTCATATAAGGACAACGCTGACTAGGAAGAAGTTTAGAGTCTGTCTTCTGTATTTTGTCATGAAAGCTCTTAAAAGCTGTAGGTTTTTACAAATAATTGCCATAGGAAAGGACTTCAGCAAACATAAGCTCTTATATTTGTCAATGGTCTTTCTGTGAAAGACCATGATTTTTCCAAAGAACGCCTTGTAGCTGCTTATAGGTTACAGCAACCTACTGATAGAGTGGTGTGCCAGCAGTCTTTGAGTTTTATTCTTGCCATAGTATTACACACTGTTGGCAAAAGCAGTTTTCAAAAACTTTTGTAATGCAGGTTCCATCATAGAAAGCTTACCTTGAGTACCAGCTGAGATCACTCCTTACGCAAACTCGAAAACCAAAATAAATAACATAAACTTTTTAACAGTAGGTGGAAATAAGGAGAAAAGTCACCAGTACAAAAGGATCAGTGTGCTACAAAAATTACTCTCTGGACAGTGAAACCGTGTGGAATATTCTGTTGGTTTGTTCTTGTTATAATGTACTTGGTTTAATATACATCACTGTAGTACGTTCATCCTTCCAGTGATGCATAAAGCACAGCAACGTGAGCGTGTATTTCCTTTTACAATCTATGGTGCAAGTCATTGCAGTCTGTTCTTTAAGGTCCACTTGTGTTTGATAAAGTATCTTTTAAGTTGTATTTGTGTCTTGTGTGATCAGTCAGGGAGATCCAATAGTAGATCTAGACCATCAGCTTTGGAAAATGCTGCCATCCTATTTTCATTTTTTGGCAAATACTAAAATTAACACATTGCTGTTGTCATGGATGGATAAGTGACTTATTTCTTCTGTCTGAATGTTTACTTCTTTTTTTCCCCTCTGTCCAACATGTGACAAAAGGAGGGACTTCACATTTGAAAAAATCTTACTTTCCTGCT
>NW_010408587.1:13780-36937 GCF_000710305.1 Buceros rhinoceros silvestris | reverse complement strand
ATTTCCAAGAGTACAAAATTAACACTGCTAGTTTATCAGTCACAGTATTTTCTTTTTTTTGGATAGAAGCTTTTATTTTCTGCAGTACTTAATTTGTGTACAAATAAAGTTTGTATCTGTTTAAGAAATTAAATCTCTAGTTTTCATTCCTTTGCAGTACTTCAAATTAATCAAATTTGTTAGTTTTCTGCTGTCAAACAACTACTGAGATAAGCAACAGCAGGGTAAATCTGTAAGGGATATCATTTGATTCCTCAGTTCACATATCCAGCAAAGTATGACACACTACGAAGACCTCATCTAAAAGATGTGATTCATGACTTGTCCAAATCAAAGCTTCTAATGCTGTCTTTAGGAATGCAACTTAGTTTATGGAAAACTACTTGCAGTACAGAATCCCCAGTTATGTTGGCTCTTTTTAATGTTGTGATGTTCCTCCTTTCCATTTTTTTTCTTTCCTTTGGCAGATTAAACCTTCTTCCTAACTGATGCACTTTCTTCCTCTCTTTAACTGTATATTTCTCTTTATTTTTCTTCACTGCAGATGTGCTATCCACCTCCCACACTTCCAACAGTCTCTTTTCCTGTTTGTTAGCTCTGATGCAAGAGCTGTCAAATGTTGCACAGTCTTCAATGCCTTTATCAACCCTGTCACGTGTTTCCATTGGCTCTTGCTTCCAGCTGGGCTGCTGTAGCACCTTGTGCTGTTGATAGCCAGGGAGTTTTCCTCCATTTCTTTTGCTGAGGCATTGCCAGAGCATGGAGCATGGCTAGAGAAAGAAATTTACAATTTTAACTATGCTTATGTTTCAAATACTCAAGAAAATACAGAAAGAAATTATAAGAAATGTCATGAAGACAGACAGCCTAAAATCTTATGTGCTTAAGAATACAATGAAATACTGAAAAAATTATTTTTCAGTGTGTTTGAGACCTTGAGGGAAATCCTTTAAAATGTAATAGAAAATAATAACAGTTTGAGAAACCCGTGACCCTCGTGATGCTCTGTCTGTCCCACACTTTCCTGTGGTAAATGGTAGATTTGTGTCAAAAATTTGACGCAGGCTTTTCTTGTGAGTAAGAAACATTCTGTGGACCTTTTAGGGCAGTACTTGGTTGCCTGGGCTTGATGATCCATTCCATGGTTTGGGCTCCTGAAACACTTGGTCTACTTTGATGGTGGTTATGTTCCAAAATTCCCTAATGAGCAGAGCAGCTTATAGTTTCTTATAGATTTCAGAGGAAGACTAGAAAATCTCCTGGAGCTCATCTGAGTAATTTCATAGGACTTGCCCATAAGGGAGCCTAAAAACATCTCTAACCTTGTTCACATCACAGATTCATTAGTTTATCTATCTATTTGTGTGTGAGAATAAAGTACAAACACCTTGCAAATAACAAGTTATAGAGTCATTTGTAACTGTGTTGGATAAAAGAATGAAAAAGAGTGAAATATACCTGATGGAAAGATGACTTTTAATAAAATTGGAAAAGTTAATAAACTGTTCTCTGAGAGAAATAAGATAGAAAAATACTTGTTTAATTTTTAGCAAAAAGTTATATTTATTAGGTAGTACAGTAAAATACAAATATAAGATTAACAGAATTTTAGCTTGAAGTACTCTTAACTAAAGAGGATGTGGCTTATAGGTGTGACTAGTAGTACTAATAAGGTGACTGTCCATGCTTGGTGGTGTGGAGTTACTATGATTCTCTGCTTATTGCAATGTCACATCGGTGGCTTGAGGTAGAAGCTTTGCCTACATTTCTAGCCAGTGAGTCTTAGCTACTTTAAACTAGCATGTCAGTGTTGATTTACAGTTGAGGCTAGTCACAAACAAAATGAGACAACTTCTGAATTGCAAAGTGGGCAATTCATTCATTGCCAACTGGAATATGAAAAAGAAGTAGGAAATGGATAAGGGATGGAAGACTGAAAAATAAGCATCTTTATTCTGACTGATCTAAATATAAAGAATAAATTTTTTAAGAAAGTCAGCTCAAACTTTACGATCTCAGTGGGGTTTTATAATCAGAAAAATAAGCAGAAACATTTTGTTTTAAATCTTGCATTTTAAAATTCAGACTCCTGAGAAATACATTTGTCTTATTTAATATCTTCAAAACACTTTAGACATTTATAGAATGATGCATGTATTAATCAAATTAAAACATCTAAATGTAGGCTTTTTTCAACATCCATAGTCTTTACTCATTGTATCTCATTCTTTTCATTGTATCCAATATATCCTTATAGATTCTTCAAAACAAGTAAAAATGTTCTTGAAAGAAAGTATGCAGTGCAAAAGCTGACAGTCTAATAGACATATCAAATATGTGTCATTCATTGAAAGGACTGAAAGCTCGAATTCAAGTTCTGAGTCAAGAGCAGATTACGCCTACTGAGAATTGCATTCCTCCCCTCACGTCTGTCTATTTCTTGGTGTCCTTACCAGCTTCACTAATCCTTTGATTCATAAAGAAAGATGTTTCCTCTAGGGTTAAAGTGACATGTGATTGAATAGTATGTTCTCTGTTCTGCCCAGCAGGGTGTGATGCAGAACAAGATAGTCCAGTAGACACTAATTGCTATTTACAAGAGAAGAAGCTTTCCTCTTCCTTTAAAAGAGCCAATAGTACAATCAGGGAGAAAATCCGTATTGGAGTTCTGACGTTTAATAACGTGTTGAGCTCTTGGAACTTTCAAAATCATATTTGTAATGTTCTGTTCTTGCTCTTCTTGCAAACTTTATAGTGATATCACTGTATAGAAAGTTAATTTAATAAAAATCAGGAAAATCATCTGCACCGACTATAGTCCCTTTTGTACAAATTCAAGCTTTGTGGCTGCTGTTTCTGATGCCATATATTTAATTTTATACTTGGCTTTCATTTTCCATTGTATTCAGGATTATACATAATGTTCTTCAGTCCACTCTGTGTATTTTTCAACCCAACTACTTTCAGTTTCTCTCTTGTCTCAAGTTAATTTTATTTTTTTAAATTCACTTCCTTAAGAAAATTGAATTAAATAAAATGTATTGTTCATCACCTCAGAATGTGAGGTTTTATCACCAGGTCCTTGAAGTATGTCAATGAGTTTTCTACTGAAAATATCACAGAGGTAATTTTTCAGTATCTTCACTTCCACCAAAACTCTGGGTATGCAAATATATAACTCCAGCTACAGGAAAAGAATTTGTCTGCACATCAAACTAACTGCCATATAGTTAGAATAATTAAAGGTATTTTACTGTAACATATTCTGAAGGTATCGGTTTAATTCCACAGGTGAGATTCTTATCTTGTGTCCAGCTAGTGTTTTGATAAACCTTTTGATTTTCATTTACGATTTCTGAAGCGTCCTTAAATGTCCTTAAATTCTTCTTTTGCTCTGAAACAAATATGGCCAGTGCATTGTCACCGGTGTTAATTGTGTGCATTAGATCCAGGTCCATTGGAAAAAGGACAAGCCAGACATCCCGAGCTGGCTGGGAAGAAGTGGGATTAGAAAAATGGGCTGAGAGTCCATGCAGGGGTATATTCAGAGTATCTTTCCAAAGCACTGGCAGTGGCATCTGTTTCTTGGTAACTCTTTGCTTAGTCTATTTATTTAGTAAAAGTACTCTGCTTCTGTTAGATGTTACGACAGTTATGCCAGCAGCATGAACGGTACTGACCTAAGAACATTCTTTTATTTTTAGAAAATGTAGACGTGTAAAGGAAAATAAATACCCCATGATTTGGGGGTCACTGGCTTATAAATCAAAGGAGAATTTAAAATATTGAATGTTGATTGAAACATTCAAAATGATCGGTCCATAAACTGAAAAATAAGTATATATTACTATAAATTATTTGTTTATTGTATTTCAAGTGTGGCAGTTTTTTCTTATTGTTTTTGTAAAGAATCATACAAGTTCATAATTATGCATTAATTTAAGCACCTGCATACTGTTGCTAAATGGTCAAATAAAGCTAATTTTGCTCCACCTTTTTTCTCAGTAACAACTTCCATTTTTTTCTCTGATGACTGGTTAATAAGCATGCAGACCTTCTGTTGGTACTGTGCTGACAAAATATTACATTGCTTTCTTTGTATTTTCAGTACTGTAACTTGTTTGACAATTCGTTCTCCGCTTTGATGGGCTTGTTTTTCCTTTTCAATTTCATTGTTTACTTCTGCTAGGACCACCCAAGTGTCTGTCCTCCCTAGGCAGTGTTTGCTGTTTGGGTATGTTCTGCTATTTACCGCTGCTTTGTATTTAAACAATACAAACATATGTTGAGCACACAAATAAAATGCAAATACAAAGATGCAAACGACTATTAGAAGCTCATCCTGTCCAAGAATCTGCCTCTGGAAGCACTTAATAAGCAGACCAAATTAAAACTAGGCGTTGTTGTATATGTAAATGTTTACAGTGATGATTTTAAGTGCAAAGTGCAAAAATCCTGTCAGTCTGATTTCATAATCTCATTTTCCTTGGCTTCGTGCCACCTTTGCAGTTATTTAAAGTGTCATACAGACTGCAGGATCGTGCTGATTGGGACCACATGACTGACTGAACTGGCTTTCTTTTTTTATGTGACTACAAGTTAGAGTGGATACAACATTCGGTGATATACCATCTGTGACAACATCTGATCGTCTTCTAATCTAATTTCTCTGTATTGACTTATCCTGCCTAGTGGGTAAAGCAAAAGCTATGAATCAGGAGCATCTTCTCCGTAGCATCACAGCAAGGGAAATCTTGAGCCTGAAACTAATTTATGCTTTAAGTTGGTGTAATGTTAATCTCCTGTATAATCATTTTCATAAAGTTGTTCTGCTTTGAGATCCTGCTTTGAGCACATGGTGTGGCTAATGGGGAAAAAAGGGAAGAAAATGTTAGTAAGTATATTAACAAGTAAGCCTTTAAAAGTCACAAGAGAGCTTAAAGACAGCTCCATACTGGCACTTCATAGTGTATCAAATACTTGCCTAGAAGTCAGTGGAATTGCACTGACAGTTCATTTTGGCTTGGCATTTCCACGTTGAAAGAAGCGATGAGTGCGTTCACTTACTTATACTCACAGTGAATTCTGAGCTCTGTAAGATTATTGTTAGTCAGTTAAACTTTGAAGTGCTTTAAAATAATCTCTTATCTGGGCCAAAATAGTGCTCCATGTGGATGCTGCAGATAATAATTGTGCTTTAAACTCTGTGAAAGCAGGAAACTCTCAGGACAGAGTTCTCTATCTATTCAGTTCACTCCATCAAATACAGTACTTTAAATTTTCAAGATTAGCAATCTTCACCTACAAGCTGCTGAAGGACAGCAAAGTTTTGCAGATTTCATTTCCAAAGTGTGTGACAGCATCCATGGATTTGTCACTCTCAGCAGTAGTTGCTTCCTGAAACACTGAGGCATTGAATTACATACTGCATCACCATTTGAAAACTCTAGCAACAGTTTGCTATTTTTCCACTGTATTCAAAGTATGAGTGAAAATGCCTACAGTAAATTTCAAGGTCACAATACTGGGATTCTGAGAAGATACTGGAGGTTGTGTATGCAGACTCGAACATTGTAGGTCAAACTCTACATTTGGATTGTCTCCACTGAAGTTGTTAGAGATTCCTGGGATAATGGTTTTACTCCAGACCTTGATGAGTTATGAAGAGGGAATCCAACCTGATCCATATGTATGTGCATCCTTTTTGAGTAAAACCTTACCATCATTTGTATGTTGTCATTGTTACTATAGGTCTAATTCATTTAACCATAATTATCTGTAAATCTTAAAATAAATCAGTAATATTTGAATTTGCATGCTTCTTCCCCATCGTGTGTCTGTTTCTTTTTCATTTTTTTAACCCTTATTGTTTACCTAAGAATAAGATTGCAGAGATCAATTAGCTCCCACTTGTTTGACCAATAGATTGCTGCTGTGTTTGGGCTGCAATTATAAGATATACAGAAAGAGCTTGTATAGTTCTGTACGTTTTAAAAGTTGAATAGTAATTAAAAAAAACAGGGAAAGAAACATCCTTCTTTGAGGAACGGCAAAGTTTTCAAAGGGAGAAACAAGAATTTTATACCTTATTGAAAAAATGGGTTAAGCAAGAGAGGGGAACTTTAGTATGAGGGAGTAATGTTTACATACTTGGGGAAGACAAAACCCCCTAACTCCCAAATGCACCTTTCTTTGTAAGTAGGAGGGTGACCATGTTGTCTTCTATGCAGGAAGAGAATGGAACAAGTTTAAGATAAAAGATACTGTCTAAAGTGTTGACTGATGCCCTGAGTACAGACAAGCGTTGATTACTCTGATGTAGAGATGCTTTTGTAAACGTTGGCATATGAACATGGAGAAGAAGATGCATATTGAGTTGGCTGCTCCTGGAATCAGCAGGGCACAGACAAATTACTTGAGAGGCTCTGCTCAGTGCTGCTTTGAAGAACCGTGGCTATCTAATGCCCATGGCCCCTTGCAGCTGCTGAACAGCCCATAACCTTATGCAAAGACGTTTTAAAGTTTCTTCTGCAAGAGAAAGATGTTTAAATTACATTTTTTGAGCAGTTCTACTGTACACTTAATTTTTTAACAATAGATTGCACCAGTGCCAACACAGGGAACAATTTATAGCAAGTTAGTTTTGCACATAATATCTGTTCCTAGTTTTGCACATACTGTCTGTTTTCAGAAAGGTGTTACTCTGTATACCCATGAGGTTATATTCAGAACTGATTTAGGATTACTACTTTTAATTCATTCATCAGATTTAAAAAGGCAGAACATACTTTTCAATTGAATAAATTGAAGATTGGGTATGATGGGATTATTTTTAAGAAACAAAAAAGTACAAGTTTGAAAAATTTGAAAACTAGGTAAATAAGAATGGAAAATGTTAAAGGAATGTTTGCTTCTTAAAAGGAAAAATAAAAATCAGATGAAATGCAGATTTCAGGGAATATTTCTGCAGTTGCAACTGAAAGAAATATTGTAAAATAAAACTTACACAACCAAATAAATAATGATGGTTTGAAATAGCAAAATTAAACTGAAAGGACAGTAACTTGTTCAGGTTTATTGCGTATAATATTTGTAGTAGAGGGTGAGAAGGAATAATGAAGAATAAGGTAGTATGTGAACACAGATTTGCGTCAATGTCAGTAAAGTTCACGATGAAGTGCTGGTTTTAATGTTCTGCAGTGTTAGAAGCTCCAAAGCCACAGTTCATTGGAATGTATGTTACTCCATTTTTTTTCTGTTTTCATTGTTGTAAACAGCAGCCCAAATCTTAAAATGTCCTAGTCCCTTACGTTCAATCTGTAATTTGTTTGTTCATTCACATTCAAGACAGATTATAAAGTTTTTGTGTCATATTCCCTTGTTTGTTCATAAAATCTCGGCTTTCAAAAATATTAAGTGATGCAAAGCAGATCTGGGAAGATAATGGTTGTTTGGAATTTTCCATTAAGTCAAAATGGATTGCAAAATAGCAGCTGTGCTTTTCACGATGTGGCCCCGTAAGCAGGCGAAGTTTTATGTACACTACCTTATGGAGTAAGACTTTGTGAAATTGACAAGCAACACACATCATTTCCTGTTTTCCCTAAGGGAATCACCATTTTTAATTTAGTTTGCACTGTGACCCTCCCTGTGGGTAGAACATTTGAGGAAAAGGAAACTGTTGTGTAGCAGGCTGCGCATAGCTGCAGAGCTGTTTAGCTTGTGAGCCTGCACTGTGTCACAGTGTCTCCCGGATTCCACAACCATCTTATTTTAGATGAACAACACCCTCTAGCAGAAGGCATTTTGGTTTGTGGGTACTCCCGGCTCTGACTGGCAGTGTCAAATCCTAACTGCTATCATACAACACATCCAGAAACTTGAGAAAGGGGCTGATTCTACATTCTTAAAGAGCAATGTTTTCCCACACTCACACAACATCAGAACAAGTAAACACGAAGAAAAAGAGATATTCTGACCATATGTATTTTATAAAATACCTGAGCTTTCTAGTGTGATTGTGGAATACAGTGAATAATTACTTAACAAAGCAGCTGCTGAAAGATGAAAGGACAGCTCATTTCCCCCCCTTCCTCCTTCCCTATTAGCCTGGGAAGTACTCTAGCAAGTGGCTTGACCATCCTCTTCCTTAAGCATACAGGACTTGCTGGAAAAGGCAACCACTGCTCCCCTTCATCTTCCCACTCTGTTCTCTCTTAATCTGAGAAGAGTCTACATAATGGGCCAATTGCTATGAAGAGGTTATTTAATTTCCCAGGCCTTTGCACCAATTCTGGTCCTGGAGGAGTAGACTTCACCAGGGCCATTACTGAACTTTAGAATTATTCTAATAATTATTCTAATTATTCTAGAATTATTCTGCTGACCCTGCTAGCTGTATTAATCATGCTGGTTATGCAAAATCTCCAGTAGCTTGGGTCATCTGCACCTTTATTGCTAGGTGCCCTTCTTAGTTATCTTAATTGCTAATCTCTCACATTCAGCTGTACACATTATCTCTCACATTACAGCTGTAATTCTCATTTTTTCTCATTTGTATTATTTTGTACTTTAGATGATCAGCTTTTCCACAACTACTCTTGGCAATCCATTTCTCACTATTCACTACAATCATTTCTCGCTATCCAGTGCTTAGGATGATCAGGCAGCTCGGATACTTTACTGCTGGCTTTCCTCATTTTCAGTGAAGCCACTCCAGGTTTCTGAGCGGGAGAGCTATTTCCACTCCACATGAGTGTATGTTTGCCCTAAGTGTGTGGAAACCTAAAGCATTTTTTCCTTCTTTGGGTTTGATATGCTTAGTATAAAAGGTAGTCTTTGGGTGTAGTGCCTCAAAAGTACCCAACTCATTACAGACCAAATAGTTCTCAAGAGAAAGCTTTGTGTGATAAAAATTCTTTGTTCAGGGTTATTTTTGAAATCATCTTTGCCTGCAGGACTAACACAACAGAAGGCTTTTGAGCAGGGACATTGATTTTTACAGGCAGGACAAATGGGTGGTGTGTTTTTTAAAAAGCAATATGTTTTAGGACCTGTACTCTGAGGGAATAATTTTGCTTTATAGAATTATAAACATTTAATGGATTGGTTTTGTGGATCATTGTCCTATCCTCTAAATAGAATAGCTTTTCATATTATTAAGAATTCATTATCATTAGGGTAAATGTAGCATGTAAAATTACCTCTCACCAACTGAGGTGGGTGGCAGATACAGGAGGGTGAACTCTGTTACCTGAAAGTTGGTAACAGAACTCTGCAACCTGAAAATTGGAGTAACACACCAATACCAAGCAGAACAATAACAAATGTACCTATTATGCATCTTTCACATAAATACACTTAGACACCAAGGATGTAATTGAAATGCTGAAGTTTATTGTAGTAAGATTCAAACATTTTCTATTTTCGTTTTTGTTAATCGGCATAAAATTAATGATTGGAATATAAAACAGAAATCTTTGCCTGTAGATTTCAGTGGTAGTTTTCCCCAGGCTGTAATTAGGAGTCTTGTAAGACATTTTTTGTTTCATTTCAAAAATGTGAAGCCTGGTGCTAGTTAAGTCAGTGACAACATTTTCATTATTTGTCTGCTGTGATAGTCCAGTCAAGCTTAGAATGAAGGAGGTACATACCAGAGTACTTTGTTGAAGCAATGGCTTTAACTGGGATTTTAAAAGGATGAGATTAGCTATGAAACAATTTAAGATTAATACACATAAACTACTTCATTATCTCCCTCTATGCTCCAAGTGTCCCACCACAATTAGTGCTTGGAGCATGGAATCATCAGTGTAACAACTGGAGAGCTTAGATATCCAGTACTATGTTAGGAAAGTGCTTGATAATGAGAAGAGGAAGAAGATGATGGCACACCATTAAAAACAATAAATTAAAAATCCTATAAACTAAAAAAAGACTGTGAAGATGTATATGAAAACTAGTGTATATATATAAAAAATGTGTTTGAAAGGAGAAATTTCCCTTTGGAATATCTTAATATTTTTTGAGTAATGTAGAATAAATAAATGGGAATATGCAACATACCAGAAGAGAAATACTAGGAGAAAATTTGTTGTCAACAGGAATTACTTAAAAGAAAATCTTTGGACTGTTATAGTGTTTCATTAGCATAGTACACAAGTTAAAATAATTTTTTGTGTAAATATAATTATTGGAGTAAAAGAAACATTTTGTTTATTAGTAAGCCTTGTCAACAGAAGGGCTAGGACTCAGACAGATTTATCTGCAATCTATTCAGATCTGGTTTTGAGTTTTATGCTGTATTCTAGAGAGAAAAGGTAGGCTTTCTATTAGCATTTAAGACTCATTCAAAGTATTTTTAAGTGAGTCTTTGCTTCTACCAGAAGAGATTTAATCATGATTTACTAGACTCCATTCAACACTGCCAGTCTATTCTCTTAAAATTATATTTCTTCCGTATTTTGAAGTAGTCTTAGGTATTTTGTTCTGACTACTCAGTCTTGGTCATAAGTTGAAAGAATCTCAGCTTCCATCAGAAAGTTTAATGTCAGGGGAGCTAAGTACTCTGAACAATTTTCATTGTATCCTGTAAAATAGCTGCAGTTTCAAGGTATTTACAACACCAGAAAAAGCAGCACTGGCCTATTACTACAGCACAAACAATGATATTATAAATATAAACCACATCAAGGTTGGCAAATTTTTTTCAGAAGTGACTGTAGTGTTTCTATAGCTCGGTATAGAGACAAACAGCTCAAAATATACCAGAATATTTGCAGGTATTTAAGAAACAAAGCAAATAAAAAAGATGCTCAAAACTAAAACCAAACCTAAACAAAAAATTTTAATTCTCTGAAAGTTCGGTACATTGGAGCTGCTGCTTTTCCTGAATTTAACACGTCAGAGTAACTCGCGGTGACTGTGTCTCTCTGTTGCATGGCTGACAACATATTACTTTGGAGTTAATTGTCTGACTGTAGAACCCCCATAAAAATGAATGTCCTAGGATTTAGTTTGGAGGGGTGTGTGTAATCATGTGTAAATAATACGTTTAGAGAGCTAATTAAGAGTAGATGTATGTATTCCTGTAAAAATGGATAAAAACAATGTTTCAAACTCTTTCTTTAGCATTACTCCTGTAACATGCTTTCAACTGTTTAAGAGTGGCCTGATGTCTAGAGCCACTGATGTCTCGTTATTTCTTTTGGTAGGTGGTCAGTAGCTTTATCACAGAGGCTACCTGTAGCCTCTGTAGTCTTGTTTGGAAAGGTTGGCCACACTCTAAAGTGTGTTTCTTATGTGCGTGTACAGCATGAGCTCCTCAAGTGCAGTAAATTAACCTGTCTCTTTAAAGTTCACTACTGTGATTTAATTATCCTGTAAATCTGGTAGGTAAAAGTGGTTTTTACTTTCTTTTTCTTCTGATATGCAAAAGCTCATTGAAAATGACAGTCACAAGTCTTAGATAACTTTCAGAATTTTAAAGAAAAAATATGTAAATTATTTAATAATTATTTAATTATACACTGTACTTTTCCCAGATAAACCAGCATCTTTAATCTTTGTCTTCCTTTGAAGCACTTTAAAAATATATCTTGATGCTATATACTAAAGCAAATACAGTCCAAAACCTGATGTAAAAGGTTTTGACAAATAAAATTGAATAATATTAATTCAGCAGTCCTTAGTCCAATAGACATGAGTTTAGATGCTGATAACAGAGTGCACGACAAACAAGTAGCCATTATGAAGTGTGAGAAGACAGCTGAATTAGGATAATTTTTGCTAAATATTTTCAGTGTGGCAGATTAATGATTTTTTTTAGGGTCCAAATTACATTTAGATTTCTCAGCTGAGACTGCAAAATTATCTTTGAGAACTGGCATTACACCTTTGTCTGGGCTGCAATAGATGAATAAAGATTTTTATTTGCTTTTGTTATGGCATTATGAAATGTTCTTTCACTGAAGCTAATTTATGTCAAAAGGAATTCAAAGGAAATTTTTTTTTTAAAAATAAGATTTAAAATAATTTTGTTAACAGGAGTTAAAATACTACAATTTTAAAATTAGCGGTAATTAATATGTTAGAATGAATAGATGATGTACACTTAGTGAAAGCTTCAGCTTGGAGGGCTTCATCTTACTTGTAGTTGACCCACATAGGAGTCCTATTCCTGAATACAGTAGATTAGGGGGGAAGGAATTCTTTTTAAAACAGGATCTGCTGTTCTGTGCTAAAGGAAAGTGCCCTACATCTGTCTCTGCCAGCAAAATTCAGGCTCAGCAATTTAATATGACACTAATTTACTTGCAGGGAGATTTATAAAGCTTCATAAATAGCAGAACAATATGATTAGATAGCACTTCTGTTGATTCAATTACAACCGAGGTTTGAAGATACTAAGAAAAAAAAAAAATCAAATGGCCCAAGCTGGAACTAAGTGTTCTTAATGGAATGTGAAAAAATGTCAGCAGTGATGAGAAAGAAAAGAAGAATTTCTGCCGTGATCAAGTAAGGAAATGGTTTCTTAAGATGTGATGGATGTATTGCATCAAAAGAAGGAATTCTGAACCACACATCATTCTTGTTGAGGATCTAGATTTCATTTGTAGCTTTAGTGAAATGTGTTAAAATTATTTATTTTGTTGCTACTGAACTTGTATCTTTTCGTACAGAATGGGTTACACACTGGACTGCTCCCTCATAAATGTACCCAAAATTCAGTGAGGAATTTTTTTGGTAGTGACATAATATGCTTTTATTCCCTTCAATGTGCAGTGTCAGCCGTTCCCTAATGATGTCTGCTTTTAAGCTGAGCGAGGCAGGAAATTCAAACTAACATTTAGCATTGCAAATCTATTTGCAATATTGATAGTCCAGCCATGTGTTACAGATACGACATGCCTCTTGCTACTTGTCTGCATTGGACAGTTTGCTGTGAGAGGCAAGGATACTTTATTGAAACTTCTGCATGCGGCTTAGCACCAGCAAATTTTCAGTCAAAACCTCCAGCAGACAAGAATCTATTCAGAAAAAGTTGTTAACTCCCACTATGTAAAATTTGGCTCAATTTTTTGGCTCAGCTTCTTATTTGAAGAAATTTACATAAATGTACATGTGTGTACATAGACAATTTTTTTCTGTATTTTTCTGGCAAAAGCAATTTTTTAGATGATATTTCAGGTTGAATGAAACATTTCATATCTGTAAAAATGCTGAAATACCCACCAAGTGAGCGAGATCATGAAGAAAATGAGTACTGAGTGCCTATCACTTGGTAGGGAAGTTATTTAGAAAGTTGAATACCTGTATTTCAGCCCTAGCAGTAACAAATATTCAAATACTGTATGATATTTATTTAGTCCTGTCATTCCAAGAATTACAAGATGTTTAGCTCAACTCACTAAGCAGGATTGCTCTTCCTTGTTCCTAACCTATAAAAATGGGCTGTTTGACCAATGATGCTGCATTACCGTACTAGCCTCAGTGTAATGTACTCCTACCCTACACCTTCAAGTCTAAAGTAAAAGTGAAGATAATTTGATCTGGCTGTTGCTTTGGAAAGACTCATGTTCAATACCCATCATTCAGCTGGTATCTTCCTAGCAAATGTGAAACGGAATGAAAAATGGTCTTGTGAATCCCTAGCAGTTCTGTCCTCCTTAAGATTGCTCTCTGGATTTTGATTCTTTAGTGTCCTGGCTTATGTTAGAACAGAATTAATTCTGCTCAGTGATTTTACTTTTCAGCTCAGTCTCTGCTGAGTGACTGCACTTTCTGAAGTTCACGGCATATTTTCACAGAGAGTGTCTGCTTTGAGAAGTGATAACGCTTGATGTGTACAATGACTACCAGGGGTTGGTCTGCAGAAAGGCTCTTACTTAACACTTCCTCCTGTGGAGACCAAGGTCACTGCTAAACCCTGTGTGCCACGGTGGGGTTGCAGTGAGAGGCTGCACCTGTGGGGAGGAGCGGACAGGAGAGGTGACCCTACACTCACCAACAAGGTGTTCCATTCCATTTCATAGACATTATATTCAGTATAAAGCTGAGGGATCACAGAGGTCAAGCTCTCTTCTTCAATGGCCAGCATCCAAAGAGGACTCTGTCCATTCTGCCTTCAATCCCGATCCATGCATTCCTGGATCCAGTGCCAGAATCCAGCTTCTGAATCTGGTTCCCATCTGCCACTGAGCTCAGCCTGGGCCTTCCCCAGAGCCTGCCCACAACATCAGTGGTGATGGTGACAGGATTGCCACACGGGGGGTTGGTTTTGGAATTAGTTTTGTATATATTTGTGTAGATAAATATGTATCATTATATTCTTATTATTTCACTAAAGCAGTTTTAGTTTTGTTTTCCAATCCATAAGTTTCTCTCCCTTATTCCTGGTGGAGGGCATCTGGCCAGCCCAGCCCTAACCCTTGACACTTAGTTTTGTGGTTTTGGGTTGTTTGTTTGTTTTTTTTTCTTTTTTTGTTTGTTTGCTTGTTTGTTTGGTGTTTTTTGTTGTTGGGTTTGGTTTGGTGGATTTTTTGTGGAGAGGGAGAACTGAAAGGAGAAAACAACAAACTATTTATCTGGTGTTTACTTCCATTCACGTATTCTTTATAATTTGAGCCATTAATTTATTATTGGATGTCTTGGATGTGAATGCTTGATCAAGATGAAACAAAAGGCCTTTGTAGACTTTTCTAATGAGAGATTCCTTAAAGGCAGAAGTGCACTGACAAGCTTGTTATTCTGAGGTATGTCTAACTAACAAATACATTGAGTAACTATCTCCGAAGAAATGCTTTCTTTATGAATAAAGATCAAGAAACACAGATTTAAGAAAGGAAGGATAGAGGTTTAAAATGAAAGTTATTTGGCAGTTATTTAAAGTTTTTTAAGAGTAGGACTTAGGGATGAAGAAATTTTTTTTCCTTATCTGGTTATTTAATGCTTAGCAAAGTTTGGCATTAATTTATTGACACTCATGCATAAATGTATCCCTGTGGTGTAATAATAAAGTAATAAAAATCAGTATATTTACAAAAGGGTAAGAAGTTCTTGGTGGCATCTCTAGACACACAGAGAGAAGAACCTGGATCTGAAGGCCTTATTTGTAGACATGTTCTTACATGGTTTGAAGCGATTTGAAGTTGAGTCAAATATAATGTTTGCTGGAGATTGTATTGACAGAGACATTTGTCTACCAGTCCTATTAAGAATTATTGTTAGCAGTGTAAGGATTATTCTCAGCAGTGCCTCCCTATGCTATGATAGTGTCAAAAAACCTTGGACAGAGACAGTGGATGGGGAGAAACTTTTACTGGCAGATTTGGGACGTTGTGTGCCACTGTTTCATCTGAGGGCTTACTGCAAGCGGTAAGCAATCAAATCATGATGGAGCAGCACTTTTCTGAGGTTGTTGAGGCAGCCACTGTTTCCTGGCAGGGGATTATTTAGCTAACAACAGACCTGTGCTCATCTGTGCTGGAAAAGCTCTCCAGGAACCCCCAACACCTGAAGTCCTTTTACCATATAACCACCATTAAAAAAAAAAGTATTTGATTACCCTGACAGCTGCTCGAAGTGGCAGGAGAGTGACCAGAATTTTTTGCGTTACGGATGTACTCTGCGAGATCATTACTGTTGATCAGGCTGATTTCCAAATTTGCAGTTCTATTGTACTTTACTTTTTCGTTCTGAACTATAGTGAATATTTAAATATGAACTGACTTAGCATTTAAAAATGTGAAGATATTCCTCATGAGGGGAAATCTATCTGGGGTGGTCTGTTTCTCCAATTTTCTGACTGCGCCCTTTGAGGGATGGTAATACCAGTGGTTAGGGACATTTAAACATTGAATGTTTATCTGGACAAGATTAGTACTTGGGCATTAATGCAGTTGGAGTTGTATGTAGCAAAAAGGGGTTGTTTTGGGGAGGGTAAGCAGCATGGATGTCCTTCCTCCAGGCTGAGTTCTTACTCTGAGCCTGTACATACTTCAATCAATGAAGTTTTTAATAACATTTAGCTGTTGACTGCTGCTGCATCAGCAAACTCAGCAATGAAATATCCCATCAGGGCTGGACACAACACCAGCATGAAGTTACCTGTGGTTCTGTCGGGAAATTAATTAATGGGGCCTGAAGTTTCTTTTTCACAAGCTGAGCACTTTTTCACAAGCTAGCAGAGATACCACCCACTTATACCACTTATTCCACTTGGGTAGAAACAGTTAAATCGTAGTAGGGTTGCAGAAGCCATTGAAAGAAGACTCAGAAGTCTCATTGAAAGAAGACTCAACATATTAGTTGTCCAGTTTTCCTATTACCTTTGACAGAAGACACAAGTAGAGCCAGGTAAGAAAAATAAGAAAATGAAAAACCTGGTCTTTCATCATAACTGATCTAATATAAACCATTTAAATTGCTTGCAGAGGAAATCCTGTCTGTCTGATCTAGTTGTCTGCAAGAAATAGTATCTAAGCTTATTGCTTCGTAGGACAACTGTGTTCTGTAATACTCTTCTCATTAAAATGTTTGGTTCAATCCCCTTATTACTTTCATTTTTTTCTCTTGGAAAGACCATGACCTTTCCATGAAAAATGTATCCACACTATATCTGGGAATATTTGCCCAGAATGTTCTCATGTTCTCTGCAGTGGTCATTTGTTTTCAAATTAGAAAATACAAACACAGACATGTAACTTAGAAATGTGAAGAGATTTTTTTAGATGCAACCTGTCCTTTGAAGGAAAAGGAAAAGACAAAAAAAGAATGCCCAGTGGGACTTAGTAGTGACTTTTTCTTTCAATTATTCTGCGTTGTAAGTCCTTTACAATAAAGTACGCCAAGAGGTAACAACATCCAGAGGGAATAATACTGAAACAATGGTCATGGATTTCCAGAAGAAAGATTTCTGCTTCCAGCAAGGTCAAAATCCTGTTATCGAGTGACAAAAATATACATAATTTGAATTTTATCTTTACCCATGCAGAAGATAAAACCACAAAAACCCAAAACCCCCTCCAATCACATCTTTTATACAAATAATAGAGTGTGGAAGGATGACTAATAATGTAAAAAATTATGCATTTATTAATTCAAAAGAATCAACTGACTATTCCAAATGTTAGAAGTATAATGGAAAGTGAACAGATAACTGTTGCAGTCTTTCAGACAAAACCATTTTCATGGCAGGCAAGAGAGACAAACTTTACAGCTTTGCTCTATTCATGTCCTCTAATGTTCCACAGAAAAACATAAAAAAAAAAAAAAAAAAAAAAAAAAAATATTATTCATTAGCATCAAGCTGATCTTTTGTGGAAACTGACTGAATTAAATGTTGCTTGTCTAAATCCATTTTGTATATCACAAAGCAGAGTAGGAAAAAAAAAAATCCCGGTAAGTTGAGATCTCTCCTTACCTTGAAAAACACAAGATAAATCAAGAGCTCCAGGTTATCTTTCAGGAAATATTAACACATAAAACGTTCAGAAAAGGTTTGTTTTAAGCTAGTCACTTCTCTACAGAACCTCCTTTGAGACTTCAGGATTTAATCATTTAACCATATATCAGAACTTGTGTGACAGTGACTGACCCCACTTCTTTCCCGTTTCCTTTGATATGAGATATAATCCTGGAGAGTTTCTATGAAGAAAACATCTTCGTCTTCTTCGAATCTTTGGTATGCTGGACCTTTATTTCAGAAAGCTGTGTCACTGGGCTCCAGGACTGCTATTTTTAGTCTCTCAATATATCTGGAAGAGGAAAATCATGATCTTGAAATTACCCATAGGGGTCTGAGCTAAGGAAAGATGCAACGAAAAGCATTCATTTACATTTCCCAGCGTAGACAACATTGTTACAAATGTGTAAAAACACCACCAAGGAAGGAAAAGACACCAAGTTTTGAACTAGTTATTCAAGATGAAATTACAGTAGTCTCTCCCATCAGTCAGAGATCCTGGACTGAGTTTCTTATGAGTTCCTGCTTATTCACATCTTGTATCTCAACTTGTCTTTCTCAGAGCACCCATTGGCAAAGTACATATTAGCTTTTCTGTCCAATCCTCTTGGTTCCAATTTTCTTCTGCTCCTCTTTTACTTCAATTTCTTTTGCCTCTCACTCATTCAAAAGAACAGCGTTGAATCTCACTACATCAAGGACAGGCTTGCCTTTTTGAATACACAGATATTCTGCTGGCAGATAAGTCTTTTTGACCTACTGATGATTTTCCAGTTTAGCAAAGGTAGACCCCCAGAACTCCATCATCAGTGATGAGGGGCTCCGTTCTCACAACTTCCTTACGTGAGCGGGTTTACTAAAAAATACAGTGCTAAAAACACTGCAGTGAACTTAAGGTATCGGGCCCTAAGGTATCGGGCTCTGAGATGTGATCTGTTACAGTCAAGTGCTGTAGAGTGCTAACAGGTTTTAGACTCACATTCAAAGCAATTTTATGAGAAATATGTTAATAGCAGTGAACACATATTAGCCAACAGTATCTAAGTGTTGAAGTTTAGCTGTACAGAAGCAGCATTACTATATATCTGTGTACATCTAAAGATTTGCATATAATATATTAAATGGGGAGGCTAATTGCTTAGCTTCCATTATTAGTATTCTTGCAGTGAACCTCATGGAAAAATGATTACTAAAATTTTTGTCTATCTTTTAAAAATGTAGAATTTAGCTAATCAATTAAACTAAATGTCTGTGCTAAGAGATTTGCCTCTAATTTAACTGCAAAATTTGCAATGCATTTATTGGGTTCCGAGGCATTTCATTTATGGCACGTACTATAAACAATGTGTTATTGTTTCTTTGTTATGCACCTGCATGCATTTCACCTGCCTCTCCCTTTACTTTTGCATTGCAAACAAGCCGCAGCTGCACACCTCATAAGCTGGAATCAAGGACACTTAAGAAACATTTATGAATTCATAATGTGATTAAATATTTTAATAGAGCTGCCTCAGTGTATCTAAAGTGTGTCATGTGTATGGCTGTGTAGTAAGGTGTTAGCACAGTTTATAAAGCATTAGTTGACAAGTTTTTCTATTGCCTTCGACAGAAGATGCATATATGTGATTCACTAAGCTGGAAATTGATGTAACACACTACATGCCTCACAGCACATCACAGAAAGCGCAGTTTATATGAGAGCAAGCAGAGAAGAGTCTTAAGGTACTGCCAGCAAATATTCTTCTCCTATTCACATTCCGGTATTGAAGAAGAGATATATTTTTGTTGTTGTTGGATTTTGAAGAGTTTCTAAAATTTTCTCTAAAGATAACTCTGTCCTGATAGTCTTCTTTCTCCATTTCTATATCCTGTACTACGACTCACACTCAGGATTTGGTGAGTTTTGTCATTGAGTCAGGTCTGTGGAGCATTTGAATGGAAAAGGTTTCTTGGGCTAGACTACGGAAAAATCACAGCTATAAAAACTGCCATCTGAACAGCACTTAAGGAGTTAAATTGAAAACTGTGGCCCTGGAAAGCCTTCCAAGCTATTGCCTCACTCCAAAGGGATCTAAACTGTGAATGGACCCTAATTTCATCCTCAGGGAAGAACTCCTTGCCTCTTGACAGTGATACCTGTCTTCCTGTCCAACTCGTGCTTAAGACTAGCTGGTCTTAAGAAAATTTTTCTTACTTAAATCTCTTGATTACTCAGGAAAAACACCTGAGTGTGCCTCTCAGACCTGTGCAGAACTGAGTTCCCTGTAAAATGCAGTACTGGTCAACACTCAGTTTTGAAGTCTCTTCTTCTCCTTTCCTTTGGTTGTTACAAAATGCACACAAGAGAAAGGATATGTGAAACTGAAGAGTATCTTAACAGTCTGGCTGTTTTATTAAGATATATAGATCATCTTTGGAAAAGGGACAGAAATTGAGGTTTCACTGCCACTGATTTTTGTGGGGGTTTTTTTATTTATTTTTTTTCTTCATGGATGTGTCTGTTAAGTGCAAGAAAGAGACATAAAGTCAACAGGTGCTGTAAATTTCTGCTTTGTACTGAAATCTTTCATACTAATTTCATTTTACTTCAGTTTTACCTTAAAGTTTTAAAAAACAGCTTCAGTGTGTGCAGGAAGAATAAAAATTAGCAAAGCAAGGTACTCCAAAGCTAGTACAGGTTATAATTACTTCAGCTTCATTGTGTTAAGAGCAATAAAGCTTTTAAAGTTAATTATAGTGTCACTTTTTTTTTCTTCCAGAATCTTTGTTTTATTATGCAGGACATCAGTTGAGCTGTTCTGTCTAAATGAAAAAAGGTAAAGACAGTCACTATTTTAGTTTGGTTTCATCATGAAATGTGCAGTTTGAGGTTTTGACTTATAAATCATCCATATCTTGCTCTAAATTTAAAATACTAATTTCTTCATAACCTATGCTGGGTTTCTCTGCAGTATAGCACTGAGTGCTTCACAACTAAAATTTGATGAATTTATTGCTGAAGTCCTCTGAGTGAGGTATGTGATTTACACCATGCAAACAGAGAACAAAACTACAGCCCCCCCCCCGCCTTGATTTCAGCTGCAACTGTGAATTGTCTTGTATTTTAACAGCTCAGACTTTCCGATTTCAAGTAATGTTCCCAGAAGACAAGAACACATAAATTCTGGCTACTTACTAAGAGCATAATTCGAAACTACGGGATAGCTGGAGAGAAGAAGCCAGCTTAGAATCCATTTTTTTCAGCACTACATCTAATCATCTCACATTCCAAAGCCGATACCAAGCCTTTCATACCCTTTATTATTACAGGAGTATTACAGAGAAATGCATCTCCATGAACTTTAGAGATTATTCCTCTTTTTGATGAGGGGGGGGGAATTCTCACAGAGTGGAAAGGGGTCGCATAGTTAATGCTTATGCACAGTTGATGTAAATTGCAAAGGTAAAACATAGCTGTGAATCTGTCTTTTCTCAACTGCTAAAATCACGACCTTAAAACATTTATGTGTTACTGCCACCTGCATATCATTTCGTAATTCCTTTGTGATTCACAACTTTTAGCTTGTATAAAATAGTTATTTCTGTTAATTCCATTCCAAAGAGTTCAATTTTATCATCATTTTTTCTAGTGCTAGCATAATGTTTTTAGTCAAGTAATTTATTGACTAAAAATACAGTTCACGACTAAATGAAAGTTCCCATAGAATTGGGTTGAATTCAGAATACGTTTTGATGCCATAAGTAGGGGAGAAAACTTTTTGGAAACTTTTGGAAAGGTTTGGTTTTTTTTTCCCCCTGCATAATAAAATAGATCAGGCTCTTTTTTCTTCTTTTCCATTTAAAAAGAAGATTAATATCAAAACCCTAATATTTCTTAACATGTTCCAAACTAACCCATATTCAGTCAAAAAAAATCCTTGTTTTGGCAAAATGGTGTTAATTCTAAGTTTCTTAGTTGAAGAAAAAAAACCCCAAACCAATGAAAAACTCCAGTTCCAGATAATTTCCTCAGTTCTTGCTCTCACATTTATTCACTCTTCAGGTTTTTTTTTCTTTTTTTCCCCTCAAGCTCTCCTCTACTGCTTGATTCCACACTTGCTTGTCCCAGTCTGATGCTCTACTGTTGTCTTTGCTCCTTAATGCTCTGACTCCTGCCTTAGTTCTGCTCTAGGTATGTTACCATCATGGATAGTCAATGAATTATCTCCTGGCAGATGGAGTCCAAAAGTGACTTGGAGAATCTAAAGGAGAAAAATAATCTCCTCTCCCTTAGTAGAACCCAATAATAACCTTCCTGACACTGTACAATGAATATAACAAATTATTAAGCAATTGTTGTGCATGTCCTGCACAGTACAGCAATATAGTCTCGACAGAATTTTTGTTTTCCTGCATTGGTCTCTTGTTTCAGTTATCTTGCAGTCTAGCTGCGTCTATGCTTAACAATGTAAATTACATTTCCATGCTTCATGTGTCAGTTTTGTGTTTGGATAGCCACTATACTGTTTTCTAAATGGCTGATGAATTTAAGCAGTCTCCTGTATTCACTGAAGTAGATGAGATTTCACTAGTGTGCCTATAATAGAATTTGACCAATAAAATGATCTTTTTCTTCTCTACAGTACTGCTTGCATCTGCTGGTGACAGGGTTGCTTGTTTTATCTCAGTGCTTTTATCTGTTCTACTCTCCAGTAAGACCCTTCTTCCAAATGGTGCCATGCTTCCAGGCGTATTTTAATAATTCATTATAAAAAAATAGAATAAGCAAGATAAAGAACATAGTATGATCTACGGCTGCACATCAAAGGCAGGAAACACAAATCATGTTTAACTACATAAACATCAAGCTCTCATCTCACTTTAACAGGCAGGGAGTGGTACACTTGATAAAAATCCACCTGATTTATAAACACCTGACTTTTAATACAAAAAAGAAGAAATGGGTGGGAAAGTTCACTAAACAGATGGTGATTATTTAAAAGGAACATTATTCAGAAAGGTAAAGGTGCATTCATGTGCGTAACATTTTTTTCTCACCTGATTTATAAACACCTGACTTTTAATACAAAAAAGAAGAAATGGGTGGGAAAGTTCACTAAACAGATGGTGATTATTTAAAAGGAACATTATTCAGAAAGGTAAAGGTGCATTCATGTGCGTAACATTTTTTTCTTTAAGTATTACTATAAAACCAGCTAAATACATCAGTGGTTAATGTCAGCTCTATTTCTTTTATATTGTATTTTTTGGCTTTCTGGGAAGAAAAGCCTCAATAGTTATTCAAGGTTTTTGTTAAAACTGAGGTCTTTGCATGTTATTCAGAGTTATTTGGACTATTTTAGTAGAACTCGCTGATAAAAATATACCTGACCATGCAACTACTTGAGAGGTGACTTGACTTCTTTGTCCTCCCTTTCTCTCTGCTTGCTTTAAAGTCTCTATTCTCCCATCTCTCTAATGTCTCCAAATCCTTAGCAAATTCCTACTTCTGTATGTGTCCCCACAAACCCTAGTTTGTCATCTAAACTTTCTTTGGCGATATAGAGAGTCTATCCATTCATCATATTTAGAAATATTTCTTGAAATAGTTGATAAACCATTCACAGTGTTCACTCTATGCTCCAGGGACAACAATTGCTACACATCCCCAGATACTGGGCAGTTGGACAGTGAAGTTATAAAATGCCAACATG
>NW_010408587.1:10697-13667 GCF_000710305.1 Buceros rhinoceros silvestris | reverse complement strand
GAAAGAGGGTAGGCTTTTGGGATTCCTAGTGGAAAAAACAGTGGAAGCTTATAATGTTCATAATAGCATTAGCTTCTGCTCTGTGCCTTCTGTTCCAGCTTATGGATAAGAGAAGAGGATTAGGCAGCCATGGGGAGAGCAGGGAGATAAGGTTCACTGTGCAGATGCCAGGGATCAAACACTGGCTATAATACGGATGCTCCAAAAGATGTGCCAGGAATGTCCAATAGCCCCACAGATCTCTAAGCTCTATGGCTTTTCTAGTATTTTTCTTCTTTCTTAGAGATTTGCAGAAACCGTTTGATTCTCAACAATTCATTATAAATCTAACGCTATCTCTTAAAGAAGAGTACTTTAACTTAAGTATTTGTGTACAGCAAGATTGCATTCTGATAAACTTTTGGTCTCCAAATTAAGCTTTTCCTTTGACACCAAATACATCGTTTGCACTTTTCACATCCTATATTTTTTCCCCTAACCCCATTAGTCTTACAGCATGTCCCACTTGTTTCTATTACAGGTCACGGTCTGAGTCATTGGCACAAGATGCAGGTATCATCAAATAGCTGGTTTTATGTATTTTTAAATGAGAATCATGATGTTGATAGATTAAACTCTGTCCATTCATCAAGATTCTTAATCTCTTCAACTACTTCACAGCTGTAAGTTGTGCAGAAAAACCTGATACCCCTGGACTCTCACACACTGACAGTTAGGATGGGTTGATGTAATTGAAATAGTCCTAGGCTTATCATTTGAGCAGAATGAATTTGGACAGCACCTGTAGGCTTTAACACAGTGAGAATGTTTCCAACACTTTTTCTACAATTTAGTGATCTTACTTGAGAGAGCCAAGTATTCTTACTGATCAATAATGACACAATGTATAGTATTAATTATGTAACTACCAGATGCAATCATCTCTAAAGGAAGTACTTAAAAATACATTATTGACAGTGGTTCATCTTGCCTTTGTCATCTTTCCTGTATTTTTTTAGGAAAGCAGTTTGCTGTTGCCATGTTAGAAGTTCCATCCTCCCATCTCTCCTTTTCCTTCTGCAAAATGAAGTGCACAAACTCGCAGAAGCACTTGTTATAGAGAAACATAGAAGGGCATTGCATTTCTCGCAAATTATGCTTTTTGCAGGGAGAAGTCTGTACCTTATAATTTATGCAGTAGCTAAATTATTTCCCTGGTCTGTTTCAGATACTTAAGTGCTGCCTATAATGTATGCTACTGGGATTAGACAGCAGGTGTTTGCTTCAGGTGGTCATAAACTCTTTTAAAAGTCTTAAAAATGTCAGTATCAGTTAAAATGTCTTGGTGGGAAGTTTGCTACTGTGGAGATTTTATGGAAATTTGCAATAGGGTGCTTTTCTTCAAAGAAGTATAGCAAATTTTCGTTCATCTATGACAGAAGATAGTCAACCGGTTGCCTCCAGGAGTAAAATTATTCTGAAACCCATGAGTACAGAAATTGCACTGTTACTCTCGATGTTGTTTTCAGGCCATTGCTAGTTTTGTCAGACATTTCCTGCGTGTATGACATTCCTGCCAAGAGCTTATTTCTTCACTTCCCCTGACAAGCCTTTCCTAATTTCTTCTTATGATTTCAATTGACGCTACTCTGATCATGTTAATTTAATCTTTTATCTCTTGCTTCTAAGGAAAGATTTTAGCTTTTCAACCATCTGAATAATCGCTACAAGAATTAATGCATTGTTGTGTTTATAAATGTCTAGATAAAACTAAAGATAGGGACATATGTTTCAATAGAAGAGGTCTAAAATTTGTATATTGATTTATTTTAGAGATCTTTCAATTAAAAATTTTAAAAGTAATCAGAGAGCTTCCAAAATCTGAATGCAAAAAATATATTACATCTCTAAATTTTTCCAGAATATGATATACGTAAGAATCGTGATAATTATTTTTAAAGCAGTATTTAACAAATTGCTATTCATTAGCTGTATAAGGAATATACATACATGAATATATGTATGAACTTATTCTAACAGCTAGGTAATATTTACAGTGCTTTAAGTATTGTATTTTACATGAACAATTGTTCCCTTTTTATTTTTGCTGTTCTCCAAAAAGGTACTTTTTACTTTGGTCTATCTTCCTTCTGACTTACCTGCAAGAAAATCATGATAGAATAACTAGTCAATACTGATGCACATTGACAATATCAGCAGCAGAAAGGAACTAGAGGTAGTCCCTGATGTTATAAAATGTTGTATGGGACACATTTAGGTAATACTCCAAGCTTATGATAGAACTTCAGGAGTTTTTTATGTTTTAGTAGTATATTGCTTTTCACAATACTCTGTTTTTACCTCAAAGGGACATAGTAAAGAAGACACTTTAGTCTATTCTGTAAAATAGATAAAAGACTGGTTTGATTTATTTAGGTAATACTCCAAGCTTATGATAGAACTTCAGGAGTTTTTTATGTTTTAGTAGTATATTGCTTTTCACAATACTCTGTTTTTACCTCAAAGGGACATAGTAAAGAAGACACTTTAGTCTATTCTGTAAAATAGATAAAAGACCGGTTTGATTTAGAACAGAACTAACTCTGCTCAGAGATTTTACTTTTCAGCTCAGTCTCTTCTATCTAACTGCACTTTCTGAAGTTCACGGCATATTTTCACAGACAGTGTCTGCTTCTAGCAGTGATAACGCTTGATGTTTACAGTTACTACCAGGGGCTGGTCTGCAGAAAGGCTCTGGCTTGTACTTGCTCCTGTGCAGACCAAGGTCACTGCTAAACCCTGTGTGCCACGGTGAGGGTACAGTGAGCGAGAGGCTGCACCTGTGGGGAGGAGTGGACAGGACAGGTGACCCTACACTGACCAACAAGGTGCTCCATCCCATACATGTCATATTAGGTATAAAGCTGAAGGATAACAGGGGTCAAGCTCTCTTCTTCAATGGCCAGCATCCAATGAGGACTCTATCTCTTC